>NC_061120.1:153243356-153330650 GCF_002878395.1 Capsicum annuum | reverse complement strand
TTGTAGTATATGTTTTATTTAAAGTAGTACATATATATTGAACGGTGCGTATATTTGTGTATATATCTTCTATAAACGTATATATTTAATGTATACATGTGTATATGTTTTATAAATTAGTATATAACTATATAGATAGTAATGTATATATATTGTAGTATATGTTTTATTTAAAGTAATACATATGTATTGAATGGTGGGTATATATGTGTATATATCTTCTATAGACGTATATATTTAATGTATACATGTGTATATATTTTCTAAATTAGTAATTAGTATATAACTATATATATAATTATATATATTGTAGTATATGTTTTATTTAAAGTAGTACGTATAGTTGTATATATTGAATGTTACGTACATAAGTGTAATTGTGTATATGTGTATATATTTTTTAAATTCTAATGTAGTATATACTATATATATAGTGTATAGATATTGTTTAACATATTTAAAATGTATATAGGTGGGTATATATAATGTATATTAATTTATTTTTAATCGGGTTTGACCAAATTTTTAACCGGGTTTGATCGGGTTTACGTGGGTTTGACCGGGTTGGGTTAAGTAGGCCGGGTTAGGTTTTTTTTTTTTAAAATTTTACTGTTGAACCCGGACCCAGCCCGGCCCACTTAACCACAACCCGGACCCGTCCCGTCCCACAACCCGACTAAATTTAATGGGCCAGTTCCGGGTTGACCCGGTCCGACCCACTTAATACCCTTAGTTCCAAGTCACCTTATTAAATCCCTAGTCAAAAGGAATTGACTCTTTATTTTTTTATCTGCAAACTAGAAATACGGATAAGAAATTCTGTTGATCGAGGAGAAGGTTGGAGGCACCCCCGAGTCCCGTGATTCTAGTATGGTCGTTTTAATGACTTATGTCTGGACTAAATTAATCTTTTTGAATATATAATATTCGTTAGTCTAGAAATAACTTATATCCCATTTTTTATTTATTTTAAACTTATTTAAAATTGTCCTATTTTTATTAATGTGTGACTAACCGATAGCAGTACTTTCCAGTCTTACCACAAATTTTGATTTGTTTGTCACACCTTTTGAGACACTTATAAACCGTTCTCATATTTTCCAAGTCTAAATAAACATTTAAAATATTTAAAGTCTATCCACCCCAATTGAATCTACTTCAACATGATAAGTTAATTTTATTAAAATGAATCATCGATAGTAATGATTTCTGACTTCATCGTTAATTATCACTTACATATTAAACTTAGTTTCTAGCCTCCTTTGATTTAAAAAAGAAAACTCAAATTCGTTCTAATCGTACTTTTTTGTTTTATTTTTATTATTTTTAGTGGAAAATAAATTGTCTGAAGAATTAATTAAAATGAATCAAATGAACATTTACTATATTTCAAAGAACTAAATATATTTCTTTTTATAGAAGCGTTAGCAGTTAGCATTGCCTACACAAACAAATACGGTTACTAAATTAAAGTTCTTTTTGACCAAGAAAAAGATTAAAGGGAATCAACTTCAAACAAAATAAATCTATTTTATAAAATTCCCTCCCTTCCCCCCCAACCCCCCTCCCCCCCGCAAAAAAAAGAACTCTGTATAATGGTAGCATTACAATGCTATTTTCTTTGTAAAGTAATATCTTTCTCAATTATTAAAATCTTTTCTTTTCTCTCTTTGTACTTATGAAATATGAACAAAAGATAAGACCCACTAATTGAAACTAATTTTAAAACAAGTTGCGTAGTGAGTTTTGATATTAACTATCATGAGAAAATTGAAGGAAAGATGTCTTTAAGTCTTGAATGTGGAATTGGTGACAGTGACCAACTTAAAGGATCAAACACAATTAAAAATCTTAATTAAGTTAACTTTGAACTTGATTAATATTTTCCAAACTTTCTAATCTTTTTAAAAATACAAATCAACCCACACTCCCCTCCTCTCCAAATCAACAGTCTCTCTCTCTCCTCTCTCTTCGACAGTTTCTCTCAAACTTCTCCCTACCAACAGTTCTTTCTCCATTCAAATTCCAGCGATAAATAGTTTCGAGTACCTTTTCGACTCTCAACCGTCAATCGAAGTGGCAACATTCTCCGACGACAACAGCTTTGAGTTCTTCATCGTTCCTTTTCAACTTTTTCACAGGTAAAAAATTAGGGCTTTTAAATTATGAAGAAAAAGAAAAACTTGAGTCAACTTCTCTTCTAGTATTGGTTAACAATTTAAATATTTATTACTTAAATTTGAAATGGGGACTCAAGAAAATCATAATTATTGTTGTTATTGTAGTTCTTGTTGCCGAACTGTTGATTCGATTTGTTGATGTTCGTTGTATTTTTTGAAGTTTGTACAAACAAAACAACAATATTTTTTGTCAAAATAGATGGTTCTTGGTTTGTGTGTTATGTTGCTAGGTTGATTTGTTATTTGTGGTTGTTCTTGTTCAAGGTAAAAATGGTGTATTGATATTAAATGGTGAGATATTGTTGTTGTTCTATTGAACAAAATCTTGCTACTGATTTATTTTTTTCAACAGATAAACCATCTGTTGCATCAGATGGTTCATCTGATGCAACATATAACAATCTGTTATATCAGAATAACCATCTGTTGCAACAAATAAATCATCTATTGGATGAAATCCTAACAACTATTCCAACAAATGAACTGTCCAAGACTTTGATTTCTTCTAATAGATCATTAACATGTCGCAACAGATGACCCATCTGTTGGGAGGAATCTAAATAATTTGATAACAGTTCCAATAGATGACTAACATGTTGCAACAGATGACACATCTGTTGAAAATTATCAAATAATTATAGACATCTGTTACAACGGATGATCATCCTGTTGCAACAGATAAAGTATCTGTTGGAAATAATCAAATAGATATATACATCTATTACAACAGATTACCAATATATTGTAAATTACCAAACAAATAGAATATCTATTACAACAGATTACCCATCTGTTGAATTTATTCTAAAGTAATTTTCTTTTCAAAATAAAATAAAGGTAAAATGAGCTCCAACGGTTTTAGTATAATTCAAAAGTCAAAAGTCTCTTATCTTGTCTTGTTTTTTCAATGACAACATCTTGTCTTTTCAAAATAGGTCTTGCTAGTTTTTTGATTTAATCCAGCTGTCACACCCCCTTTTTACGCGTACTCAAAAAAAATGTATATTTTAAAGGTCGAAAGGGTTTTATTATTTAAGTGACAAAAGATGAAAATTTGTTTCGGAAAAGGATTATTTACATTTTTTACTCAGAGTCGCCACTTGGCATAATCCGGTGTGCCAAGTCACCTTTGGAAAATCCTTTTCGAAACCATTTGAATCTTAAACCGGTTTGCGAACAGAGATTCCGGCTAAGGAATTCTGTTGACCGAGGGGAAGGTGTTAGGCACCCCTCGATCCCGTGGTTCGACCACGGTCGCTTGGTGGAGTGTATCGACTATTTTTGGCATTATGAAATGTATAAACCACACAAAAGAACACAAAATAATCAAACAATAAACAAAACAAAACAGTCCAAGAACGTAAAAGTCCAATCCAATTTTACAGTCCAAAAAATAGAAAAAAATACGAAAATATAAATCCTAGTCTAAAACTAAATCTAAGCTCCACTGCCCTACCCGACGCCGCGGGCCTTCATCACTATCATTTTACGGCAACATGATACATCGGTGCATTCCCCGGTGAATAAATACAAATGATCTCGGGGCATTCCCGGGCTAAATAAATACATCTGAATTAAACATGATAATCTAGAAAGAGACATTCACACGCACATTCCAACATCCCACGAAACACTTATTCCTAAATTTCGCCTACCTGGCCTACGATTGCCTACCCGCTTGACTTACCATGATACTATCACGAAATTGATAATTAGACATGAAAGTAATAATAACGACGAATCAAAGCAACAACAAATCAAAATTAATCCTAATTCAATTTAATAATTTTTTTAACTAGCGCCCCGAATTCCCTTTAAACCACATGATTAGTGCATGCTTCAATTTTTCAATCACATCTCATAATCCGAAACCAACATCAAACACAACACAAACAACGAAGATTCAAATCAAACACACAACAAATAAATCATCCACACCAACAACATCAATAAAAAGTCAAAATAAATTAAAGATTCGGTTAGAAGAAATGGACCTTGACAAAACTAATCCTTGTCGATAATAAAGAAATCCGAAGACCAAAATACTCGATCGGAGAACCTCACAACGAACAACTCCAAACTCAATATTGAGTTCAACCGGACAGATCAAAAAACCACGACAAAAACCTCACGATGAATAACCCACAAATCCGAATAAACTTAAAAAAAAACAACCCAAAATTCCAGATTCGAAATCCCAAATCAACGATTTCCAGCTAATCTTGCATGAAGAAATAAAAAATACCAGATGAACCAAGACTGAAATTATGAAAAATCGAGAAGACCCATATGCGAAATCTCGTCGGAGTCGAAGGGACGAGCTGCGGCCGGAGCTGGCCGATGCGCCGCAGCCGAAGCTGGCCGATGCGCCGTGGTCGTTGGTCGGACGGTGGTGTCGGGTTGTTGTTGGCGGTGGCTGTTGTCACTGGAGGGAGGGAAGGACGACGACAACGGTGGTTTTGTTGGTGACGGCGGTGGCAAATCTAGGTGGTGACGAGACAGATCTGGAAGGCTGAGAATGGAGTGGTGCCGACGCTAGTTCGCCGGAGGGAAAGAGAGATCACGGCCGACAGAGAAGGCGGCGGTCCGTTCGGATCTCTGGCCGGCAAACGGTGTTCGCTTGTGGTGACCGTTTCGCCGGCGAATGGAGGGAGGTTTGACGGACGGCGGCTTTGCCTGAGAGAGGAAAGAGATCGGGAGTTGGAGCGGTGTTATCATCATTGTCGTTGGTCGGACGGTGGTGTCGCCGGCCGGCGGCGAGGTGGCGGTGAAAGTTTAATTTTTAAGAGAGAGAGAGTAGAGTGTAGAGAGATAAAGAGCTGATGATTTTTGTTGTTACTGTTCATTGCCTTTTGTGTGTATGTGGGTATGTATATATTGAGTCCTTTCTTCTTGGACAAGAAAAAAAGAGAGGGGGTGGGGTAACGTGGGGTGGGGGGTAGTGGTGAGGTGTTATTTTTTTATTGGGTAGGTGGTTAGGATAAGATAGGGTTAGTTATTTTATTATTTATTTATTATTTTTTTTGTATTTTGCGGGGTATAATGACATGGGTGAGGGTACACAGTAGGATAAAATAAGAGTGGGTAAAAATGACATCGTGGAGGGTACATGATATGCTAAGGTAGAAAATGAATAAAATCAAACTTCTAAGGGGGGCAAAATTACGTGTCTACATCATGCCCCCTTTGATTGTAAACACGCAATGTTTTCAGACAAAGAAGTAGACAACGAGACCGAATTTTGACCTGACCATTATTCAAAGAAAGAAACAGAAGGAAGAAGGACAACCGGGTTTTGACTTAAGACATCCCACCTACTCACATTATGAGAGGATTGAGTGACAAGTATCTCAACTTTTGGAAGGAGGTGAACTATTCTGAGTTGGAGAGTCGAGTGAGGTTCCGTCGAGGTTTCGGTCCGCGGTTTTGTCATTACATCAAAATAAAAATTACAAGTTAAAACATAAATGAAATTACAAAAATCCTATCTATACAGCTTCTGTTGGCTCTTGACTCGACTTTTATCACCCTATTCTTCAGGCGGGCTCCTAATTTGCAATTTCTTTCAACCTGTTGCTTGGCTTTCAATTGCTTCGTTTTGTTGTTTGACTTTTCATTTCTCCACCCTATTTTCCAGGCGGGCTCCCAACTTGTTATTTCATCACCCTGTTCTTCAGGCGGGCTCCTGACTTGCTATTTCATCACCCTGTTCTTCAGACGGGCTCCTGAAACCCAAAATTAAAACTAGAACAAAAATTATCTCAAACAAAATTATAGTAAAGTAGTATTTCATTTTTGAAAGTGCTGTCCCATTTTTCAGGAGGGTCCTGAACAGAAAGTAGAATCCCATTTTTCAGGAAACATAAAGTAAAATCCCATTTTTCAGGAGGGTCCTGAACTGAAAGTAAAGTCCCATTTTTTAGGAGGGTACTGAACATAAAGTAAAATCCCATTTTTCAGGAGGGTCCTGAACATAAAGTAAAATTCCATTTTTCAGGAGGGTCCAGAACTGAAAGTAAAATTCCATTTTTCAGGAGGATCCTGAATAGAAAGCAAAATTCCCATTTTTCAGGAGGGTCCTGAACAGAAAGTAAAATCACTGAATAGAAAATAAAATCCCATTTTTCAGGAGGGTCCTAAACAGAAAATAAAATCCCATTTTTCAGGAGGGTCCTGAACAGAAAGCAAAATTCCCATTTTTCAGGAGGGTCCTGAACATAAAGTAAAGTCCCATTTTTCAGGAGGGTCCTAAATAGAAAGTAAAATCCCATTTTTCAGAAGGGTCCTGAACAGAGAGTAAAATCACTTAACAGAAAGTAAAATCCCATTTTTCAGGAGGGTCCTGAACAGAAAGTAAAATCCTATTTTTCAGGAGGGTCCTGAACAGAAAATAAAATCCCATTTTTCAGGAGGGTCCTGAACATAAAGTAAAATCCCATTTTTCAGGAGGGTCCTGAACATAAAGTAAAATCCCATGGATGTGCATTTCCAATGGTAGCTGAATCAAGTGAAACGAATTTGCCCCTGTTTCAACAAAGAAAATTTGTTAGTTAAAAACTTAGTGGTGGCTTGCAGATCTTGGCTTTTCAGGTATCTGCCCCAGCACTTGTTCCTTTCATCCTTGCTTCCAAATCGCTGACACCTGCCCTGTCTTGCCGCATCATTGACTCGGATCCAAATTGAGGGAAATGAGTTCTGACTCAAACAATGGGTTTCTATTTTTTACCATGCCCCTGAGGTGCACTCTTTTCCCAAATCTGAAATGCTCCCACGGATCCAATAGCCTGTCGGTTGATAAACTTCCTTTGCTTCGTGTTGAATTACACTCATATTTCTTTCTTGTGCTGTTCCTCATATAATTGGAGAGACTGGTAGTAAATTTTGAAATTCTTTCTCGCTTGTTTTGTCACAGACTTGACTTAAAATATAGAGAAATGATGGTGACTTTTATTTTGATAAATGACATAAGAAAAGACAAAAAACATGAATATGTAAATGAAAGAAAAGGGCAATGTCCCATATTTAAAAAGAAAACTTATCTGAATACGACGACCAACTCCAATGAGTATGACATGCATTTTGGATTGAGCTGCCTGATTTTCCTATCCAAACTCCCCATTTGTTGTTGAGTTCGTACCTTTGCCTCTGAGCCGCTTCTTCAAATCCATCGGACTCATACATCACATTCGATTGATGACATCTTAAAAGACTTTCGCCAACAAATCTCTTTCTCCTTACTTTTCACTTTTCTCTTGAACTCTCCATCGCCTTACGGTACTCGTGAGGGTTTTCACCAATAAGACTCTCTCATTTTTATTTCTCTCTACTCACTATCGCCTTATGGTGCCCGGGAGGGTTTTCACCAATAAGACTCTCTCATTTTTATTTTCTCTCAACTCACCATCGCCTTATGGTTCCTGCAAAGGTTTTCACCAATAAGACTCTCTCATTTTTATTTCTTTCCTGATTTCTTATGCTGAGGGAGACAAGTGGTACTTCACAATGTATCATCTTATCCATTCCATGCTTAGCCTTAACATTATCAAAAATTGATCTGAAGGGCTTTATTTGGTTGTAACTTGGCTTTTGGTTAAGTTCAGAAAAGATGGTAAGAGGCTCAAACGATACTTGAAGTGGGGGTGGGACTTACAACTTTTGGAATCGACTCAAACAACTCATTAAATCATGCCCCAATTTTGTTGACTGGGTGAATCTTAAGTCTTTATTTGGTTGGACTGAGCCCGAAATAGGGCAGCCTACGTATCTCACTCTCGAGAGAGGAGAATCAGGTCGCACGTAGTTCTATCAGCTTGTTCTTTGCTTTGATTTGATTTTGATTTTTTCTTTTTTTTTCTTTTTTTTTATTTTCGAACTCTTTTTTTGTTCTTATTTTCTTGAGATTTATCTTTGACTCTATTTGATTCCAAAAGAGGAATGTGAAAGAAAAATAGATCGAAGCTCAAACGGGTAAACAAGGGATGACACAATGTTTGGATAGAAGAATAAAATGCCTTCATCATATCAATCTTCAAAAATACAAGTACTAAACATGCAATAAAATCAACCAAGGATCAAATATCATACATAATATCTTTTGACCGCATTAACATTGATAGCCATTTTGCCTTCAATATCTGTCAAATATAAGGCTCCATTGGGCAACACTTTCTTCACACAAAGGGACCTTGCCAGTTAGGGGAGAACTTGCCTTTCGCTTCAACCTGGTGAGGAAGGATACGTCTCAATACCAACTGACCAACTTCAAAATTCCTGGGACGGACCTTTTTGTTATATGCTCAAGCCATCCTCCTCTGATACAACTGGCCATGACACACAGACGTTAGCCTTTTTTCCTCAATCAAACTCAAATGTTCCAGTCGAGTTTTTACCCATTCGTCATCATCAATCTCTGCTTCTACAATGACTCGGAGAGAGGGAATTTCAACTTCTGCAGGGATGACTGCTTCTGTCCCATACACCAATAAATATGGAGTTGCCCCTGTTGAAGTACGAACAGTGGTGCGAAACCCAGCAATGCAAATGGCAACTTTTCATGCCACTGTCTAGACCCTTGTACCATTTTTTGTAGTATTTTTTTCATATTCTTATTGGCAGCTTCTACAACACCATTGGCCTTTGGGCGATATGGAGTAGAATTTCGATGCGCGATCTTAAACTGTTGACATACTTCTTGCATCAAATGACTATTGAGATTGACAGCATTATCTTAATGATCATCTTACGAATTCCAAATCTACAAATAATATTGGCATGAACAAAATCCACCACAGCCTTTTTCATAACTGACTTGAAAGTTACTGTTTCTACCCACTTTGTGAAGTGGTTAATGGCTACTAAAATAAATCTATGCCTATTTGATGCCTTCGGCTCAATCGGTCCAATCACATCCATTCCCCAAGCCACGAACGGCCATGGAACAACCATTGCATGCAACTTAACAGGAGGAGAACGTATCAGATCACCGTGTACCTGACATTGATGACACTTTCGAACAAATTGAATAGAATCCCTTTCCATAGTAAGCCAGTAATAACCTGCTCGAAGAATGTTCTTTGACAAGACATGACCGTTTATATGCGACCCACATGCTCCTTAGTGTATTTCAACCATGATTGCCGAGGCTTCTTTTGCATCTACACACCTCAAAAGTCCCAGATCTGGGGTCCTCTTATACAAGATTTCCCCACTTAAGAAAACTCCACTAGCCAAACGCCTAATAGTCCTCTTTTGATCGTTGGTGGCATATGTTGGGTATTCTCCTGACTGAATGTATCGCTTGATATCCAAGAACCAAGGTTCTCTATCGAGCTCTTCTTCAACCGCATTACAGTAAGCATGCTGATCACGACTTTGTATATGCACTGGATCGATGTAGGATTTGTCAGGATGTTGGAGCATTGAAGAAAAAGTGGCTAAAGCATCAGCAATTTCATTACGAATCCTTGGAATATTCCTATATTTTACTAACACAAACCGTTGACATAGCTCCTGCAAGCATTGTAGATACGGGATGAGCTTCAAATCTCGCATCTCCCAATTGCCTTGAATTTGATGGACGAGCAAATCCGAATCTCCCAACACTAATAATTCCTGGACTCCCATATCAACAGCTAACCTTAAACCAAGAATGCAGGCTTCATACTCTGCCATATTGTTAGTACAATAGAATCAAAGTTGCGCTGTTATCGGGAAATATTGTCTCAATTCAGAGATAAGAACTGCGCCTATTCTGACTCCTTTCATGTTGACAGCTCCATCAAAAAATAACCTCCCACCTGGATCAGTATCTGTAATGACTTCATCGACACACGACACTTCTTCGTCAGGAAAATATGTCTTTAATGGCTCGTACTCTTCATCGATGGGATTCTCCGCAAGATGATCTGCCAAGGCTTGGGCTTTCATGGTGGTCCGAGTCACATATACAATGTCGAACTCGGTAAGCAATATTTGTCACTTTGCCAATCGACCCGTTGGCATAGGTTTCTGAAAGATATACTTCAAAGGATCCATGCGGGAGATGAGATAAGTAGTATAGGAAGAGAGATAATGCTTCAACTTCTGTGCTACCCAAGTTAGGGCACAACACGTTCTTTCAAAAATAGTATACCTGGCCTCATAAGTGGTGAACTTCTTGCTAAGATAATAAATAGCCTGCTCCTTTTTTCCTGTGACATCATGTTGACCTAGGACACAACCGAAAGAATTGTCCATGACTGATAAATATAAGATCAAAGGCCTACCGGGCTCCGAGGGTACCAGCACGGGCGGATTTGACAAATATCTTTTGATTCGATCGAACGCTTCCTGACATTCTTCAGTCCATTTTACCGCAACACTCTTTTTCAGCAACTTGAATATGGGCTCACAGGTGGTTGTGAGTTGAGCAATAAACCTGCTAATGTAGTTCAGTCTACCAAGCAAACTCATCACCTCTGTTCTATTCTTGGGCGAGGGCAAATCCTGAATGGCTTTGAATTTTGAGGGATCCAATTCAATTCCCCGACGGCTGACTACAAACCCCAACAGCTTTCCAGACGAAACTCCAAATACACATTTTTCCAAGTTGAGTTTGAGATTATACCTACGAAGCCTTTCAAAGAACTTTCTCAAATCTTTTACATGGTCGTCCTGACTTTTTGACTTAATAATCACATCATCCATGTAGACCTCAATCTCCTTATGCATCATGTCATGAAACATAGTGGTCATGGCTCTCATATATGTTGCTCCAGCATTCTTCAAACCGAACGGCATCACTCGATAATAATAAGTTCCCCATGGTGTGATAAAAGATATCTTCTCCGCGTCTTAATCATCCATAATGATCTGGTGATATCCGGCATAGCAATCCACAAAAGAGGCAACCTCGTGTTTAGCATAGTTGTCTAGAAAAATGTGGATATTGGGCAGTGGGAAATCATCTTTCGGACTTGCTCTGTTCAAATCACGGTAATCAACACACACTTGAATTTTACCATCTTTCTTTGGTACGGGAACAACATTGGATAACCAGATGGGATAGCGAGCCACTCGAATTACTTTGGCTTCAAGTTGTTTTGTGATTTCCTCTTTGATTTTAATACTTATATTCGTTTTAAACTTCCTCAACTTCTGTTTGACAGGAGGGAATGAGGGATTAGTTGGCAATTTGTGAGCCACTAATTCAGTGCTTAAACCCGACATATCATCATAAGACCATGCAAAAACATCCTTATAATCCATTAATGCTTAAATCATTTCATCTTTTAGCTGGGGCAAAACATGTACACTGATGTTAGTTTCCCTAACATCTTCTTGATCCCCTAGATTTATCGGCTCAGTCTCATTCAAATTAGGATTTGGTTTGTCTTCAAATTGTTCCAACTCTTTGCTTATTTCTTCTAGTGTTTCTTTTTCATCATATTCCCCATCCTGCTTCATTACATCTGGATTAGTTTGGATTTTAAGATCAGGCTGAAAATTTCGCATGTATGTCATGTCATTAGAATCAGCATAAAGAGAACTGTGTAAGAAAGAAAAACAAAATATATTAGACATAAAACAAAAAGGGACATTGCATTTCATTAAATAAAAAATAGAAGGGTTTGAACATAGATACCAACATAAAATAAACAAACTAAAATTCGGATAAACAGAAAGAAAAACAAAATAAACTACCAAAACTCCCTCCTAACTGGGAGAGGAGTGACTTTCCAATTATTGAGCCGGACAGCTGGACCTATGAATTGCATGTCTGCCATACTGGTACCTTCTCCTGCTTCAACCATATCAACTTCAATACAAAGGTTCTAGAAGTCATCAACCAATTCAACCTCAAATTCCACATGCTTTGTGACATCACTCTTAACAAATAATTCACTGAGTAGTGGCATTGGGCGAGGGAGTGACCATATTTCCTTTTTCCTTCCCTTGGCTTTCTTCAGATCTTCAGCTGTAGGCTCAAATCCCAGACCAAATGTTCTCGCGTTCTCACTCGGACATATGGGATGAACTATACCGTTCAGAGATGCTCCCAAACCCTTTCCTGGCTCAAATCCGTATTTTTAAAGTTCACTCACCATTATGATAGAAGCAGAAGACAATTGCGGTCCCGGTATAGCCTGCCACTCAGGGATATGACTCACTGGCCCTGTATCAAAAATTTGATAGACGAATGTCTCTTCTACGTTATTTGCTTCAATAAGAGACAAGGGAGAATCGTCGTAGGCTGACAAATCTCCTTCACCATGAATAACTACTTCTTGCCTGTCATGCCCAAACTTAATCATTTGGTGCAGTGTAGATGCAACCGCCTTGGCCTTGTGGATCCACGGCCTTCCCTACAACAGATTGTAAGAGGATTCTACATTTAATACTTGAAACTCTATGGCGAACTCAACAGGCCCTGTGGTCAACATTAGTTCTATTTCGCCAATGGAATTTGATTTTGCACCATCGAAAGCCCTAACACATACATTGTTGGGCCTGATCCTGTCAGCACCAATATTTAACTTTTGCAAAGTAGAAATAGGGCAAATATTTGCACCTGAACCTCCATCAATCATAACATGTGTGACATATAAATCTTCACACTTCACTGTAATGTAAAGGCCCGGTTATGCCCTGTACCTTCAACAGGCAATTCATCGTCAGAAAAGCTGATCCGATTGACCTCAAAGATTTTTCCAACCATTTTCTCAAGTTGGTTGATTATAATTTCCCTTGGAACATATGCTTCATTTAATACCTTCAGTAAAACATCACGATGCTCCTTAGAGTGCAACAACAAAGATAAAAGGGAAATTTGAGCAGGGGTTTTCTTCAACTGGTCTAATATTGAATACTCCGGCAACTTCATCTTTTTCAAAAATTCTTTGGCTTCCTCTTCAGTGATAGGCTTTTTGATAGACGACGGTCCACTCACCGCTGGCTTGGACTTTCTTAAGCTTTTAGGTACGAAACACCTTCCTGACCTAGTCAAACCTCCTAACTCATCTACATCTTCCACAACTTCTTCCCGTGATAGGTCATCACAGTCCGCCCATAATTCCAGGGAATTCTTTTCGTATCAACTATCAGAGGTTGGGTCACTGGTTTAAGGACAATAGGCACTGCTAGTGCTCCTTTCACCGTCAAAATGGGCTGACTCAGAGTTCCCACAACCGTCAACTTAGGTTTATCCTGACTTGAATCAACATACCTTCTGGAGCCTTGTACTGTGATCAGGGTTTTTTTTTTATTTTCTTGGGCTTTATCTTCTCTCATTACTTCCTGGCTCAATGACATTGCCTTCAAAGACTCCGCTACATTCATCGATTTCTCCTTAATAGTCTGTATCTTGACAATAGGCTTATAACCCCTCAAAGACTCTTTCCCGTCATATATCAATTCTAATAGATTGGCTTCAGCATGGGTTGGCAATGGATTCTGGTTAATGTTTGGACCCTCCGGGGCCTGGACCAGCATCTGATTCGTGTCAATTAAATCCTGGACAGCTCTTTTTAAATACCAGCATTTCTCAATATCATAGCCTGGCATATCAGAATAGTACGCATACCTTAAAGAATAATCGAGATTCCTCGGCGGTGGATTTAAATAAAGGGTTTTGTGGAGGGTAGTAAAGGTGGGGAGGAATATATGGAGCTTGGGTGTAGACTTGGGCTTGGGATTGGGGATAGGGGCGAGGTGGTCTTTTGGGATAGGAATGGGTACCATCTATGACAGTCGCTACGTTCTCTTTCTTCTTTCTACCTCCAAATGCGCCAGATCCACCTTGAATCGCTTGTGTGGTGGCTTTTAATGAGGCAAAACTCACTATTTGGCCGGTCTTAATTCCGTCCTTTATTATCTCCCCTATTTTGAGAACTACCATAAAAGATTTTCCCATTGCCGAAAGTAAATGCTGAAAATAGGTCTCATCCTGCGCCTGAATGAAAACTTCTACCAACTTACTTTCTTTCATTGGAGGCTTTACCCTAGCGGCCTGTTCACGCCACCTTATCGCGTATTCCCTGAAACCTTCAGTGCTCTTTTTCTTAATGTTGACCAAGGATTGTTCGTCTGGAATCAAGTCGATGTTGTACTGAAAATGTTGAACAAATTTAGAAGCCAAATCATCCCAGCTGTTCCATTTATCGATATCTCGATCGATAAACCATTCGGAGGCCAGATTTGAAAGACTCTCGCCAAAGAAGGCCATGAGCAATTCTTCCTTTCCTCCTGCAGCCCTCAACTGGTTGCAATAACGTCTTAAGTGTGCCACGGGATCGCTGTGTCCTGCATACTTCTTGAACTTAGGCATCTTAAAACCGAGGGGAAGATTGATGTCTGGGAACATGCACAGATCTTTATAAGAAACACTCCTGTAATCTCCGATCCCTTGCAGATTTCTCATAGCCTGCTCTAAACTCTTCAGTTTTCGGGCTATGATATCTTGTTCCTCTGCTGCGACAGGTTTCTCTGTATCAAATGGAAATGCAGGAGACTGAGTGTACCCATACGGTTCATTCATTTGCAAAGTAGGCTCCGGGGCATAATACTGACCATCTAAAACCTTCAGTACTGGCTCACTGGAAGACCTAGGAAGCCTCATTGTGGGACGCGCAGTATATATGGGAGTTTCATGTGGTGGCGGAGCCACAAATATCGGTGTGATCGGTGGCGCTGGCTGAGCAGCGGGTCTTGATTGAGGAGTTGCCAAGGGCACACTAGAACTGCCAGGATAGTAATGTCGTGGAGTGAATCCCAGCGCGTGGTTGGGTGACTCAGTAGGAGCATAGAATTGCGCCTGAGAGAGCGGTGGGCAATTAGAGATATTTCCAAGACCTTCAGGGAGCGGAGAATGAGGCATTCCGCTGGCCCATGCCCGGTGCAAATCTATCAGTTGTTGCCTGAGCCTTACTACCTCATCATTGTGTTCAGAACTTTCTTCCCTGTGATCCTGATCTGGGTCAATAAGCTAATTTTCCATCTCTCTGTTAGCTATAGCGAACTTTGCTTTGGACCTAGTGAGGTATGGGTGACTAGCCAGGGTGCTGCAAACCTACCACTGTTATTTGAAAGAACATGCTCATCAAAGACGACATCCGTTAGGATTAAGGCACATAACAAACAGGGGAATCACATTGGTAAAATTGTCCTAAATTCATGTTCATTTCTACCAGCTTTTGAGGGTAGCGAGGTCATTTTAACATCATCTTAATTTTTGTCTACACTTATTTTTATCTTCTACGCTCCTTATTATTATTATTTTTTCGCATCCATCTCTGTTCTTTTCTTTTCTCTCGTTATCTACCTTTATTTTATCATTCTTTATGGCTTTTGTTTTTCTTTAAAAGAGGAAAAATGAAAAACAACGAAACAAAATGATTAGATCGAACCCAAAAGTAGGTTGCCTACGTATCATGTTGTACATGAATCAGATCTTGCGTAGTTCGGGCCTTGCCAAAATGGCCAATTAAACTCTTTTTTCTTAAAATTTCAAGAAGAAAAGAAAAATAACAATTTGTCATAACCTTGTGAAGAAAGAAAACAACAAAACGTATAAAAATTTTAGGACCACTGTAAAACTAAAAAAAACGAATACGAAACAACATTATAGACCCCTAAGACAACACAGGTGAAATTACTAATAAAGACTCTAACACCAAAAACAACTTGACTTTGACTTAAAACAGACACCACCGTACAATGACAGACACATAAAAGACTCCAACTGAATAAAGATAAGAAGTGCTCTTTCAGACTGGTGCTCTGCGTGATGACCCTGGCTGATATGGACCTACCTTTGAAGTTCTCTTTCTCCTGTTTAAACTTTGTAGCATATCCTGTAAAGACACCCTGATACCGGGGAAGAAGCTTCGGGCCCGTAGTCCTGCTTCATGAGGAGTGCACTTGGAAAGATTATTCTGACACCTTTCTACTGTCTTGAACAAATCTTCTGGTTGAACCCTCAGTGTTTCCACTTTGGACCCTACACTTTCATCCTGATGATCGTCTACTATGCATTCTTCCTGTATTCTCCCTCTAAGCTGCGCTGGTAAGGGTTGACTGATACCCCGAGGGACAGGTTGAAGCGAGACCTCATATCCCTGAGTGTGGCCCAGATTATCCAAACTTTCTTTGAATGTGTCCACACCTAGCTTTGTTGCATGCTTCCAAAACTGTTCATACCTGCTCTCACAATGCTTGGTCCTTGAAGTATTCAACATCCTTCAGAAGATCCACTGCCGGTGGCACGTCCTGTAGCCTACCTAACTGGCGCATTACCCTAGAAGGATTGTATGGTCTAGTGCAATTGAGCCCTAACATAACTAAAGGGAACTGCGTCTGACAACCCAACAAGATTATCTTAGGTCGAAGCCACAGATAGGTCCACAAAATGTTATCCCTGGTTCTTGATTCAAGAAATTCAATCCAAGCCTCGACTCTCACGGGTAGCGAGAATTTGTCCAAACGTAACCTGGAATCCATGGCTTTCACTCGATTGGGAATACAACGATCTAACACGTCTGGTCTAACTAAAGAAGGTGCATGCAAGTGCTCCATCATCCATAACTGCAATATCAGGTTACTTCCCTCGAAAAACATCCTTCCCCCTTTCACTTCGATTAAAGCCTTATATATTTCTGTTAAGATCATGGGTATGAGAGTGAACCTGCCCTTTTGATTAATGCCCTTGTCGTTTGATCCTTATGAAATAGGGCCATCACCACAGATTGCAAACGGGTATCAATACGTCTTTCTTCTAGAGGAAATACTAAAGTACCTAACAAAGCGAGGGTGAAGACTTCAAGACGCTTTTTCTCCCACTTCTCCTTAGTCACAAGAAATTCATCCCAAAAGCAATCAAAACCTTTTGAGGGCCCGAATCTATCTAACAAAAAATCTAGGGAAACCCACGAGTCACTTAAACAAACCAAATGGATACCCTTACTTTTTAAACCACAAGACTGCAAAAATCTCATGCCAGTATGATTTCGCGCTCGGATCATATCCTTCTCGATATAGGGCAAATGCAACAAACCGGATATTTCTGCCAAAGTAGGAGTCATTTCACATTCCCCAAACCTGAACACCAAACTACTTTGATCCCAAAAGGTCAACAAAGCCTCTATTAAATCTGGACGAGGGGTAACATGCAGAAGTTCCGTGAGGTCACCTAATATTTTAACCAGTTTCTGCTGATCAACATAGTTAAACATTTCCCACCATTTGATTAAATTTTTGGGCACCTTGACAACCATCAGAACTCTAAACTTGGTGGACAAATCCATCCTGTAATAACACATAAGACGTTATCTCAAAAATTCGACAGGAGTAGAAGATTCCCAACCCTTGAGATTTTTGACGCAAAAATATGTCGATGGGACAGACCACATTCATGACTCCAATTCACCGAACAGAAGTACTGAGCGAAATCAGTCTACTTGGCAAACAACTCTAGATTACGGGACTAGAGACCTAGGCTAATACTAAGACCAAGGTCGACACAAAAATTTATCGGACCCACCGAGGGTTGCCTACGTATCCCAACCCGAGGGAAGGGAATCAGGTATGCGTAGTTCATTCAGATTGGACAATTAACGATTAACAAATAAATTGACCCTAACTTACTACCAAAAATGAAAAAAACTTTTTTTTTTGGCTAGACCCTTTAACCAAGACTGACACCACCAATTATACAGAAAAATCTTTTTGACATTTTTGTTTTTGACAAATAAGTAGAAAAGGCAAATAAAACTTTTTCTCTTTTTTTTTTTTGAACTTACGGTACTTTACAAAACATAAAAAAAAAAATCTTTTTTGAATTTTTGGATTGCACAAAACAAAAGCCATAACGAATTCTAAAATAAACTACGACACTCCTCTTTTTTTTCGTTCTTTTCGACTCACTTTTCTATTTTTTTCTTTTTCGTTTTTGTCTACATACCTTACTCCTAACAAATTAATTTAATTTTTTTTATTTATTTTTTTATTTATTTTTTTTTCAAAAATCAGTCCGTCAAATGACCACGTTACCCTTAATAATGCAACAGTTAGTACGTAGGGATGCTTTAAAGGGGAGTCTCCTACAAAGGGTCATGTGGGTCCTCCCGCTAGGTCTCCGCATGATGCACATAAGTATGACCTAAAGGCTGACCTACGTTGTGGTTTACTAACAAGGCTGTTCGGGGGAGTGTATGGTCGATAGTGGCTACTTTGCTTTCCACCTACTCCATAACACCGACGGCTTCCCCCTAAAATAAGGGTGACTCAACTAGAGGTTGTGTACAACACGTGTACTACGGACTTGTTGCAGAAAGAAGGCCGGGGGGTAGACTCATGATGACAGATATAAAGCGGTAACACATAGGATAAGTAATATAAACAAAGAGCACGAAAAAGCACAAAAAGTGAAAATAACACAAACAAATACCACAAACAATGTTTATACACTCGTAATGCCAAACAAACTCGATACGCCTCCAAAAATAGCTTGAATTTTAAAAACTTGTCATATTCCCCAGCAGAGTTGCCAGAAGCTGTCACACCCCCTTTTTACACGTACTCAAAAAATGTATATTTTAAGGGTCGAAAGGGTTTTATTATTTAAGTGACAAAAGATGAAAATTTGTTTCGGAAAAGGATTATTTACATTTTTTACTCAGAGTAGCCACTTGGCATAATCCGGTGTGCCAAGTCACCTTTGGAAAATCCTTTTTGAAACCATTTGACTCTTAAACCGGTTTGCGAACAGAGATTCCGGCTAAGGAATTTTGTTGACCGAGGGGAAGGTGTTAGGCACCCCTCGATCCCGTGGTTCGACCACGGTCGCTTGGTGGAGTGTATCGACTATTTTGGCATTATGAAATGTATAAACCACACAAAAGAACACAAAATAATCAAACAATAAACAAAACAAAACAGTCCAAGAACGTAAAAGTCCAGTCTAATTTTACCGTCCGAAAAATAGAAAAAAAATACGAAAATATAAATCCTAGTCTAAAACTAAATCTAAGCTCCACTGCCCTACCCGACGCCGCGAGCCTTCATCACGATCATTTTCCGCCAACATGATACGTCGGGGCATTCCCCGGTGAATAAATACAAATGATCTCGGGGCATTCCCCAGCTAAATAAATACATCTGAATTAAACATGATAATCTAGAAAGAGACATTCACACGCACATTACAACATCCCACGAAACACTTATTCCTAAATTTCGCCTACCCGGCCTATGATTGCCTACCCGCTTGACTTACCATGATATTATCACGAAATTGATAATTAGACATGAAAGTAACAATAACGACGAATCAAAACAACAACAAATCAAAATTAATCCTAATTCACTTTAATGATTTTTTTAACTCACGCCCCGAATTCCCTTTAAACCATATGATTAGTGCATGCTTCGATTTTCCAATCACATCTCATAATCTGAAACCAACATCAAACACAACACAAACAATGAAGATTCAAACCAAACACACAACAAATAAATCATCCACACCAATAACATCAATAAAAAGTCAAAATAAATTAAAGATTCGGTTAGAAGAAATGGACCTTGACGAAACTAATCCTTATCGATAATAAGGAAATCTGAAGACCAAAATACTCGATCAAAGAACCTCACAACGAATAACTCCAAACTCGATATTGAGTTCAACCGGACAGGTCGGAAAACCACGACAAAACCTCACGATGAATAACCCACAAATCCGAATAAACTTCAAGAAAAACAACCCAAAATCCCAGATTCAAAACCCCAAATCAACGATTTCTAACTAATCTTGCACGAAGAAATAAGAAATAACAGATGAACCGAGACTGAAATTATGAAAAATTGAGAAGACCCATATGCAAAATCTCGTCGGAGTCGAAGGGACGAGCTGCGGCCGGAGCTGGCCGATGCGTCACGGCCGGAGTTGGCCGATGCATTGCGGTCGTTGGTCGGACGGTGGTGTCGGGTTGTTATTGGCGGTGGCTGTTGTCACCGGAGGGAGGGAAAGACGGCGGCAACGGTGGTTTTATTGGTGACGACGGCGGCAGATCTAGGCAGTGATGAGACAGATCTGGAAGACAGAGAACGGAGTGGGGCCGATGCTAGTTCGCCGAAGGGAAAGAGAGATCACGGTCGAGAGAGAAGGCAGTGGTCCGTTCGGATCTCTGGCCGGCGAACGGTGTTCGCCTGTGGTGATCGTTTCGCCGGCGAACGGAGGAAGGTTTGATGGACGGTGGCTTTGCTGGAGAGAGGAGAGAGATTGGGAGTTAGAGCGGTGTTATCGTCACCGTCGTTGGTCGGACGGTGGTGTCGCCGGCCGGCGGCGAGGTGGTGGTGAAAGTTTAATTTTTAAGAGAGAGAGAGTAGAGTGTAGAGAGATAAAGAGCTAATGATTTTTGTTGTTACTATTTATTGCCTTTTATGTGTATGTGGGTATGTATATATTGAGTCCTTTCTTCTTGGACAAGATAAAAAGAGAGGGGGGTGGGGTAACGTGGGGTGGGGGGTAGTGGTGAGGTGTTATTTTTTTATTGGGTAGGTGGTTAGGATAAAATAGGGTTAGTTATTTTATTATTTGTTTATTATTTTTTTTTGTATTTTGCGGGGTATAATGACATAGGTGAGGGTACACGGTAGGATAAAATAAGAGTGGGTAAAAATGACATCGTGGAGGGTACATGATATACTAAGGTAGAAAATGAATAAAATCGAACTTCTAAGGGGGGCAAAATTACATGTCTACATCAACAGATCACTAACCTGTTGTAACAGATGGGTCTTATGCTTGGAAGAACTCAACGAAAATGATTATTATTAATTAAATATAAACAAACGATTATTGAAAAGGTGAAAAATCATGATTGCTCACCTTTTTTGTGTTTAAATCAATTTTTTAAATTTAAATAGTTGAAAAGCCACTAATTGTTTTTAATTAAGGGATGTAATTATTAAAAAAGAGGTGAACAGTCATGGCTTTTTGACTAACACATTCAAATTCAATCCTCTATAAATAGGTCAATTCTTACTCGTTCAGTCTGCTCCACTTTATTTATTTCTTGCATCTTGTCTTTCATAAAAAATACCATTACATCTTCAACCACTTCTTTTCAAAGAGAAGATTCCTTTTTCGCCCATTGAGGTATGTTTGTTTTGTAAAACTGGCAGTTGGTACTATACGCCGTATTACATTCTGACTCTTTTCTTTTCTTTATTTTTTTTACATTATTTGTTAATGCATGTGTGTTATAGATATGGTTGACTCAGATTGGGACACTATTCTGCATGACACCTTACGGGGACTTGAAAGGCAAATTCATGAACTCTGTGGGAGTTGGGCACCATGAGAGCAAGGCTAAGGAGGGCCCTGCTGCTGTCGATTGATGATTGGTCTGTTGAAAATAATAATAATAATAATAATAATAATAATAATAATAATAATAATAATAATAATAATAATAACAATAATAATAAGTAGATTATATTTTTTCTTTTAGCGTATGTATTTTATTTTGTTATATCGGATCTACCTAAGGGAGGAAGAACCTAATGTATGTTTTGTTTTATTTTTTTTTTAATTGTATTTTTGTAAGTAATGGATTCAAATATCAAGGTTTGGTCAACCTTTACTTTATTTATTCTTTAATTTTCATCCTGTCTATTTCTTTTTCTTAATATGTTGAGGTTTGGAGGTACCTGGTTTGGTTTGAGCATTTGGCATAATTTTGAATCTAGTAGCAATAGCAAGAGTTTTGAGTTCTCCAATAGATGGACCATCTATTGAAATAGATTGGTCATTTATTGGAAGAGCACAAACTAGTTGCAAGAACTGGGAAGTGTATTGTGTTCTTCCAACAGATGGCCCATCTGTCACAACAGATTGGTCATCTATTGGATGAACACCATCTAGTGGTTTGATGAATTGTATTGTGTTATTTCTACAGATTTGTTGCAATAGATGATCCATATGTTGGAAGAACACACTCTAGTACAGTAGAAAGGATTTTGAGTTTTTTCAGTAGATTACCCATTTGTTATAATAGATTGGTAGTTTGTTGGTAGAACAGAATCCTAATTTGATGAACTATATTGTGTTCTTCCAGCAAAAGTCCATCTATTGCAATAGATTGGTAATCTGTTGAAAATATTTTTGTAGTCTATTGTATTTAGTTCCTGTTACCTTTTTTGAATGATGCACAAATTAATAAAAATATATTTTATATAATAAATAATAACATTTATATTCCCAACAATGAGTTGAAATTATCAAAGTGCATAATAAACAACAAGACAAGACTATTACAACGATCATGGTGTATTACGATTAGGGCATATTGTTCTTTTGTGGCCATCGTTCTTTCATATGGAGAACTTATTTATACTTGATGAAAATGATTCTCCGAATTCATGCCTCCTCTTATATCTCCTTCTTTTGGTTTGATAGTGCTTGTATATGGAGGCAATATAAATCTCTCTAAAATCTTTATAGGAACAACCCAAGATTATTCAGGAGGCATCAGATTAATATTCTCACTATATGCCATTATATATCTTTCCACCAAATAATATAGAGATAAGTACTCATAAGTTTGAGTTTCATAGTATGCACCATATTGGGCTCAAAGCACTGCCATAGCATATGGACAGGGTATTTTATTGCAACAGGTTAGTAACTTGTTATAACAGATGAGTGATCTTTTACAACAGATGACTCACCTATTAGGATTCATGTCTGTTGCAACAGATGACTCACTTATCGTAAAAGATGACACATCTGTTAGATTCATGTTCAAGTCCTATCCATTGTTGAAAAAATAAAAGTAGAAGTGTACCCAGATGAGATATTCAACTAGAAATCATAATTTAACTTACCAAAATCACCTAAGAAGTAATGCCCAATTGATATACGAACAAAATTTGACCTCAAAATTTGGTCAACAAGAAGTGAATAATGATGATGATGAACAAAGAAGAGATGATAACGAAGAATAAGATGATAATAATGAAGAAGATGTTTATGAATAAAACAAGAAAAGAAGCAACAAGCAACAATGAACAACAAATCAACAATAAAGCAAAGAGAGAGAAAACAATAATAAAAATGCAAAGAGAGAAACAGAGGTATTTCCCCTCCTCATTTTCTAATTATATTAGGGTTACATTGGATCCAAGTATGAATTAAAAAACTCATGGGTCATTCTCAACTTTCTTAATTCATAATCAATTAATTGTTACCTATACCCAATTATTAAAACTTGGGTCACCTACACCTCATTTTCAAACTCTTTTGTCATGTTTAACTAAAAACCCTTCTTGGGGATTGAAGGAAATGTGTCTTTTAAGTCACACTTTCACTCTATTACTCCTAGTTTGTTTTCTTCCAACAAAAACATTTGTTGCAACAGATGGAGAATCTGTTTGAAAACCTATTTTAATATCTCCCAACAAATGTTTCACCTGTTGCAACAGGTGAGTCATCTCTTGGAAGTTATTAAATCAAGTAGTAGTTTTATTTTGATAACTTCCAACAGATTACCCATCTTTTGCAATAGTTGGACCATCTGCTGGATGAAATGAATAGGTCTTCCATATTTCTAATACCAACACCACCACTAATACCACCACCACTACCAAAAACACCAACACCAAGACCATCAATACTAACAATATGAACACTACAAACAACCACCAACAATACCATAAACACTATCTAATAATACCACGACAGTCAACAGAACACTGCGACACAAACTAAAATTTTATCGGGTTCTTCCTGCATTTTTAACATTAAAACTCAAAATTGTTAATCCATTCTCGAAGATAATACAACTATAAATCTTCTTTTTCATCATTAACTAAAACCCCTAATTTTAGAAAAATAAATAAATATAAAACTTTTCTCAAACTCTGTTACCTGCAAAGAGAGAGAAACTAATAGATACAAGCAAGAAGAAAGTCAAAAATAACATCTAAACTATATGGTCAAAAATGAGAAGAAAATCGATCTGTTGTGAATGGTTGAGCAATATGTTGAGTAGTTGTTGTTTGTATTATTGAGAGAGAAAGAAAAGAGAGAGAATTCAAGATTTGAAATGATGAAATATTTTTCCAGCAAATGGATAATTTTTATGAGTTGATTTGTATTTTGAAAAGGAATGACAAGTTTTGAAAATGTTAATTTGGTCCTAGTTGATCTTAATTACTTTTTTAAAAGGGATAAATTTTATCTATTTTAAAATAAATAAAATTAATTTTACTAAAATTAGTTTTCATTTATTAAGTTCAATTGCAACTAAAAATAAATTTAGTATTAATTTAATATTAATATTAATTAATTACATGTCCAAATTTGTTTGATAATTTTCAACATATGAGTCATCTATTGGAACCATTAAAAACATCTGTTCCAATATGTTACTTATTTGTTCCTTAAGATGAGTAATACTTTGGAAAATGACCAAACAGATAAAATAATCTGTTGCAACATATTAGAAATCTATTACAACAGATGAGTAATATGTTTAACAGATAAAATCCTTTGTTGCAGCGGGTGTGCCATTTGTTAAAACAGATGAGTATAGCTGTTTGACAATTTCTAATAGATGAATCATCTATTGCAACAGGTTAAGTGTGTTGCAATAGATTACAAAATAGTTGATCATGCAATTGCAATGAGATCAATTGAAATTGTAATTGAGCGTATTGATTCATATTTGATTTTAGCTAAATCAATTTAGTTATTATAATTAATGACTTGATTTGAACCATTTCAAGTAAAATTGGTCAATTGATAATTCTACTCAGAACGAACATAACAGTTGATCAAGTAATTGCAATGAGATCAATTGTAATTGAACGTATCAATTCATATTTAATTTTATCTAAATCAATTTAGTTATTACAATTAATGACTTGATATGAACCATTTCAAGTAAAATTGGTCAATTGATCTCCCTACTCAGAATGAACACAACAGTTGATCATGTATGAGATCAATTGATCAATTGTAATTGAATGTATCAATTCATATTTAATTTTTTCTAAATCAATTTAGTTATTACAATTAATGGCTTGATTTAAACCATTTCAAGTAAAATTGCTCAATTGATCACCATAATCAGAATGAACACAATAGTTGATTATGTAATTGCAATGAGATCAATTGTAATTGTAATTGAATATATCAATTCATCTTTGATTTTAGATAAATCAATTTATTTATTACAATCAATGGCTTGATTTGAACCATTTCAAGTAAAATTGGTTAACTAATCACCCTACTCAGAGCGAATGCAATAGTTGATCATGTAATTGCAATGAGATCAATTGATCAATTATAATTGAATGTATTAATTCATCTGTGATTTTAGATAAATCAATTTAGTTATTACAATTAATGGCTTGATTTGAATCATTTCAAGTAAAATTGGTCAATTGATCACCTTATTTAGAATGAACACAACAGTTGATCATGTAATTGCAATAAGATCAATGAAATTGTAATTGAGTGTATCAATTCATCTTTAATTTTATCTAAATCAATTTATTTATTACAATTAATGGTTTGATTTGAATCATTTTAAGTAAAATTGATCAATTGATCACCCTACTCAGAACGAACACAACAGTTGATCATGTAATTACAATGAGATCAATTGATCAATTATAATTGAACATCTCAATTCATGTTTGATTATAGCTAAATAAACATAGTTATTACAATCAATGACTTGATTTGAACCATTTCAAGTAAAATTGGTCAATTGATCACCCTACTCAGTACTAATATAAAGTTGATCATGTAATTGCAATGAGATAAATTATAATTGAATATATCAATTCATCTTTGATTTTAGATAAATAAATTTAGTTATTATAATTAATGGCTTAATTTAAACCATTTCAAGTAAAATTGGTCAATTGATCACCCTACTCAGAATGAATGCAACAGTTGATCATATAATTGTAATAAGATTAATTGATCTATTATAATTAAACGTATCAATTCATCTTTGACTTTAGCTAAATCAAATTAGTTATTACAATTAATGGCTTGATTTGAACCATTTCAAGTAAACTTGATCAATTGACCACCCTACTCAAAACGAACAAAACAGTTGATCATGTAATTGCCGAGATCAATTGAAATTATTATTAAATATATCAATTCATCTTTGATTATAGCTAAATAAATTTATTTATTACAATTAATGGATTGATTTGAACCATTTCAAGTAAAATTAATTAATTGATCACCCTACTCAGAACGAAAGTTGATCATGTAATTGCAATAAGATCAATTGATCAATTGTAATTGAAAGTATAAATTCATCTTTAATTTTTGTTAAATAAATTTTGTTATTAATAATAATGGCTTAATTTGAATAAATAGATGACTAATTTGTTGCAACAGATGACACATCTATTGAAAATTATCAAACCATTATAGACATCTGTTATAACAGATGGTCAACCTATTGCAATAGATAAGTTATTTGTTGGAAATTATTAAATAGATATAGACATCTATTGCAACAAATGATACATATATTGGAAAATATCAAACAGGTAGAATATCTGCTGCAATAGATTACCCATCCGTTGGATAAAATAATTTTCTTTTCGAAATAAAATAAAGATAAAATGCGCTAAAATGTTTTTAGGATAACTCAAAAGTAAAAGTCTCTTATCTTGTCTAGTCTTTTCAATGACACCATCTTGTCTTTTCAATTACCAAAACCACCGCCAATAAATATTCAAAACCATCTCTACAATTTTCTCTCAATTTTTTTCTTTTTTCTTCACTTTCCTTTTTTATTTAAACCAACCACAATCGTCTCCTTTTTTTCTGTCTTTTCTCTTCTCCTTCACCTGAAAATTTGAATCTCATCACCATCGGAACCAAAATAATAGATTTATATACACGAAGTATGTAGTTTCACTAATTTACATTCTATGATATTCTTGCCTTCTTGTCTTTTTCTCTGTTCTTTGCATGTTTCATTGAAATTTATCATGTCTTATTTGATGAAGGATGTTATTTAAATTAAATAGCTACAAAACAAAATTTTATGTATATCATATTTTTTTCACTTATTATTTATTTACAAATTATTTTTTTAATTAAATAATTAAAGTCATGACCCATGAGATCTTCCAACAGGTAACATATCAGTGTCAACAGGTTGGTCATCTGTTGGAAGAACTCAAAACCTTGATTTCATAAACTACAAATCCTTGTTGATGTTTTGTTTATGCTGGTGGTGTTGTTCGTATTGGTGTTTGTATGTTGGTGTTGGTGTTACAATAGGTGAAAAATCTGTTGGAAGATATTAAAATAGGTTTTCCAACATATTCCCCATTTATTACAACAAATGAAATAACTGATGGAAAAAATCAAAATAGATCTTCCAACAGATTCCTCATTTGTTGCAATAGATGAAAGAACTGCTGAAATAAATTAAAACAGATCTTCCAATAGATGATATATCTATTTCAAAAGGTTGGTCATCTGTTAGAATAGGTGTGTAATTTGTTGCAAAAAGTGGGTCATATATTGCACCATATGGGTTATCTGTTGGATTATTTTTGAAATGTGTTGTATTTATTAAATTTTGTATTACCTTTTTTAAAATTATGTAGAGATCAATTATAATTTTTTTTATTTTTCTCTTGTTTGTAGATAAAAGATGTCTCCCAAAATAAAGAAAAATGAAAGTGGAATCAACTTTTCATCGACCAACTTAAAAAGGCTAGAGTAAAGATGGGTTCTCACAGGAATAAGTTACTTGCAAATTCTTGTACGTCATATGTGCGGGGTATGTGTTACTAATCAATTTATCGTGACAACACACATAATAATTTTGTCAATATTGTTTTTTTACCGATTAGACATGATCATTAAAACAAGATTTTGCCTTTTACAGTTAAGTATGGTAGGTCCGAACTGATAAGGTAGAGGGACCTAGAAGGTGGTGTGGATACCTTACACAGTCTAATGATGGTTTTGCTAATGTTTATATTTATGTGTATAGTTTGGAGAAGGGATAAAGATTTGATCGCAGTGTAGATGTTTAATAGTGATAGGACAGGTTTCAAGGGTTCAATGGATTGTTGAAAGGCCTTCGATCCTCTCACTGTAGAAAATAAGAATGGAAATTCCATAGAAATTTCTCAAGTCTAAGTTTATATGGATGGGTTGGTCCGGGAGATGATTATAGAGCAGAAGGTATTATAGGAGAATATCTACGAGAGAAGAGGGAGGAAGCTATTGAAGACAATATCATCTCAAACCTTATTACAAAAGAAACACAAGTTTTGAAAGGAACTCATCTAAAATGCACATTGTAAAATATGCTTCAAAGGATGATTTTTTCCT
Organism: Capsicum annuum; assembly: GCF_002878395.1. Taxonomy (NCBI): domain Eukaryota; kingdom Viridiplantae; phylum Streptophyta; class Magnoliopsida; order Solanales; family Solanaceae; genus Capsicum; species Capsicum annuum. The sequence continues at coordinate 153,302,102 of NC_061120.1, read as the reverse complement.
GAGAAATTAGATTTCATACTGTAAAATGCACACTCATCTAAAGTACATACTGAAAGTATCCACACTTGGTGTTGCATATCTCCCAGCTTTAGATAAGTGTGCATTTTACATTTTGAGATCTAATTTCTTAGGAAAAAAATCATCCCTCAAAGCACATTTTACAATGTGCATTTTAGATGAGTTCCTTTTAAATCTTATGTTTCTTCTGTAATAAGGTTTGAGATGATATAGTCTTCAGTAGCTCTCTTTCTTAAACACTTTCTTATCTTTAATCATCTCCTCGAGCAACCCATCCATATAAATTTGGACCTGGGAAATTTCTATGGGATTTCCATTCTTGTTTGTTCCGGTGAAGGGATTTGGAGGACTTTCAACAATCTATTGAACCCTTAAAACTAGTCCTATCACTATTAAACATCTAAACTGCTATCAAATCTTTATTCCTTCTCCAAACTATACACATAAACATAAAAATTAGCAAAACCACCATTAAACTATAGCAGGGTATCCACACCACCTCCTAAGCCCCTCAGCCTTATCAGTTCAGACCTACCAAACTTAACTGTAGATGATAGTACCTTATTTTAATGATTAATGCCTAATCGATGAAAAATAACATTCACAAAATCATTGTACTTTATGTGTGTTAGTCACGATAACCTGATCAGTAATACATACCTCACACATATGAAAGTGGATCCATCCATTTGCATGCACCTTATTCTTCTTACCCCATCTATTCCCATCAATGACAGAAATAAAATAGTATTTTATCTTTAGTATATTCAGTTCCTATCATGAAGTAGTGTACAAAACACGAAAAGGAGTTTAATTGAATAAAAAAATTATCTACCTGTTGCAATAAATGACTCATTTATTAGAGTTTATCAAATAGAAAGGTAAGCTGTTGCAACAGATTACATATCTGTTGGAAAGAAATCAACACAGGTCTTGCTAGTTATTTGATTTAATCGAATAGATCACTAACCTATTGCAACAGATGGGTCATAAAGGTGCACACATTAGGATCCCACCTAGATATGATTACTTTCTCTAATAAAGGAGTAGTAACTAGGAAAAGATAAAGACAACAGTAATTTGGCGAGCTAATAGTCGATTTGTTACATCACAATGGTATGTCTGAATGATTATTAGCCTTAATCTAATAATTTAGACTTAGAAGGTGATAGTTAATTGGGACCAGGATAAGGGTTAGTAACACGACATTTTGAGACTCAATATGTAAGGGGTTTAATCCTCCTACTCGTCCAAAAGACTGTAGGAGGTACATAAGTTTTTGGTTCTGCATGCAAGGTATTGGGTTGGATCAAAAACGCACAAGAAACTCATGGAGTTGAGATGCCAAGGGAACACATAATCTTAGTATTCACTTACAACTAATTTTCAACCAAGTTATTATTGTTCAGTGTTCGAGACTACTACAAACAAATCCCCCCATTTACTTTCCTGTTTTACCCATAGACTATAACTACTAAGATCTATCAAACCACGTGTTCCTTTGGGATTCAACCACAACTTTAGTTGGGTTACTATATCTTGATAGGGATTGCATCATCATCTAAAAGGAGGTATTTTTTGGACGTCATCCAACTTTTGGCACTGTTGCTGGGTAACACAGTGTTGATTAGTAGATTGAGGTTATTGAAGGTTTTTAGTTTTTCTTTTTGTTCTTAGTTGGGCATACGCTATTGTATGCCTACCATACAAAGTAGAGGCAATCCATTGCTCCGAGTGAATTCAAATCTAGAGAGGATCATACATACACCTGCTAGGACGTATGATCCAAAAAGATGTCATAATCTAGAAGTGGTTCGTGATATTATGCCTCCTACTGATTGGGTACAAGTTATTGTTGATCATTAGACGGTTGAGTTTTTATCTTAAATAGATGTCGAAAGGAGAGCAGAGAAAAAATCTTGAAGGATAGCAAGAGATATGGATCTAGCTAAGTAGAGACAAGTAGCAGACCACCGAGCAACACTCGGTGGGAATCAGAACAAATGTAAAGGTGACTGTGTTCAAGTTATCCTAGCATATCGGTATATGCATCCATATATAGATGATGAGAAATATATGATATATGTTGAGCCGATAGATAATGGAGCCATCGTACCTCCTGTTTTTCCTCCAGGCATAAAATTTGACATCACGAGTGCCATAATCCAAATTCTAAATTTGAAGGGTGCATTTGCAGGATTGCCTACCGATGATATAAGTTTGCACCTTGTAAATTTTGTTGGGGTCTATAACTCGTATACCAATTCAGGGGTAAATCAGGAAGCACTTAGACTGAGGCTTTTTCCTTTCTCACTTATAAGAGAAGCATCTTTATGGTTAGGAGAATTTCCAAGAGGCTCTATCCCAACTTAGAATAAGTTACACAGTCAATTCTTAAATAGGTTTTCTCCTCCGTCAAGGATGTTGCATCTTAAGGATGAGATTTATAATTTCAGGCAGTTGCAGTCAAATTCCATGAACGAGGCTTGGTCTAAGTTTATGAACAAGATGAACTTGTTACCCAATCATCAGTATTAAGGGAAAAGCTTATCGGAGATATTCTACAAAGCTCTGAATATCAGATCCAGAGCTATGGTAAACACCATCTCTTGAGGAGCTTTTATAAGACTACGATAGAAGGCAACTTTAGAGATGTTAGATCGAATCTCACTTGCTAATCGAGGGTGGCAAACCCGAGAGGATAAGAGGGGATCTGGTACTTATGCTATTGGTGCTTTCTGCGACCAGAGAGCAGCTGATGACACAATAGCACAAGAAATTGCATTGCAAAGTACTGATTTAGGGGTGTTAGAGAAGCAATTTGCAATGACTAGTTTCAGAAAAAAATGCAGTAACGGCACAGGGGTCAACTTCCATAGAATATGAGTTTGAATCAGAAGAAGATACAAACTACCTGGATCATTATATGGCGGGTTTTCAAGCCCAAGGGCAATGGAACCAAGATTGGAACTATTATGATAGGTACAAATATCGTAGCAGAGAGCGAGATGGTGACTGGAAAAAGAAGGATGACTATATAGAGAAGGGAGATAGAACACTAAAAGAAGAGAATTTTTCCTAAAAATACCTCGTAGCCTCTTATCCATAAGTGTGGCGTGCTATACACCTATGTACAAGACTTTACTTGATGCGACTTTCAGAATCCCTTGGACACTTTAGAATCTTAGGCTCTGATACCAAGTTTGTAATGCCCCGAGACTACACACTGGGCATCACACGATAATTACAACCCCAAAGGATCACAAGCTAACCTAGGATTAGTACCTACTGTGAGTACTGAATAATAATCATGAAACATATGCAACATAAGGTTTATAAAACTGAATTAATACTGAGTACATCTGTAGAATAACTGCTAACCAAAAGTGTAAGAAAGCCTCTAAGTATCTGAAATAAAGAGTTGATGGGACAGGCCCCAACTAACTCCAACTACTGTTTGAAAATAACTGAAATGTTGAAAATACTCTAAGTAATGCATGACTATAAGTGTCACATCTTCGATGGATGAGGACTCACTACTGTAGCTATGTTTGATCAACTGATCTGACTAAGTATGGTCAGGAACTCAAGCGTTCGAACCTATGATATAAGACATCATAGTGTAAGGAAAGTATGCGTCAGCACTTTGAATATACTGATATGCTAGGTGAGGTTAGGCTAATATGCATGGGTTCACGTGCATGAGTAATAATAACTAAATATCATGATATAACTGGATGATAGTATATGCAAGACTGAGACTGCTGAAAGTACTAAACATGCAATACCAAACATATATCGTCTGTCTGAGCTAGACTAAAGCTGAAGTACTTAGTTTCTGATAATTGAATAATTGATAACTGTAAGTCATGATTTGTATAACTGAACTAAGTTCTATACTGAATACTAAAATACTAAATTCTAAAACTGACAATGGGAGTTATCATCTAACCGATATACCCCAATTATAAACTGATTTGGGGTCCAACATGTAATGTAATATCCCGAAAATACAAACCAATGCTAGAGTCATGTTTCAAGCTCAGGCATAGTACCTTATAGTTCTTGGATAATTTTATGAGTTAGTTTTATGTATATTAAGGTCTTAAATAACTCCCAGTTATTAGACGAATCAATATAATCCTTACCGTTTGAAATTTTGGTAAGAATGTTGCTTTAGTCAACTTCAAATGAGCATATCTTTTGCTATATTGAGATATTTCCAGCTCAATACCAACCAAATTGTAGGAAATTGAATTAGATTTCCAAGAATACTAATTTTTCCCAAATTCGATACTCAGGTGAGAAGTTATGGCTCTTTTAGTAAGATACAGTTGCCCATAGCAAAAGCACGCGTCGCGGTGATGACTAGTTTAACATTCGTTCTTTTCTAGTTTGTCATTGTGGTAAGCATCATGTCGCATCAAGAAGAATTTTTTCAGTTGTCAATTTCCAGTAAGGCACCATAATTACCATCGCATCACACCAAGGTTACAATTTGGGATCGTCCTCTTCCAGTGGCACAACGTGATAGCACTGCATCGCACTGCTGGGAAGAATGGGGGTTGTCAGCTTTCCAGTGACCTGGTGTGATTGTACCACATGACCCTGAGTGTCAAAATTGGGATTCTCAGTTCGCAAGTTAATTTTCCAGAGATCATTTGGCTATTTCCCAAAGCCCCAAATCCATCCAAAATACGTAATTAACACCCTAATAGGGCATTATGTGCCCTATTACTCACAAATCATCTTCAAGAAATTAATATCATTTCAAGAACAAAAACCATAGCCTTCAAAATTCATGATCAAATCTCAAGAACTCACCATCAATTCTCACGAATTCATCAACCCAAGTATGTTAAGTGTTCATCCATGAGTTTTTTTCACCTATGCAGTTCAAGTATCCAATTTTAAATTCAAAGATGTGATTATTACAAGTTATTGTGATTTTAAATTATGATTTTAACCATGAATCTTTATTTTATATTATGCTTACATGAAATTATTGTTGTTATCAAACCCCATATGTTTTAATGTTGTTATTCACTGAATTAAATCATGATTAAGTGTTATAGATGTTGAAATCATATTATTACTCCAAGTTTTATACTATTCTTGTGTTTAGCTTAAACTACGCATTACAAGTATTTGATGAAATGCCTACAAGAATGAATTTTTGATAAATGATTTCATATTATCTCTTCCAATTTTAGTACTACTTTACTATTATTGCTATCGAGCCTTGGGATTTATGAATACCCGAAACCATAGCTATTTACTTAGTGTCAATATCTTCAGAATAGTTTCAGAATATGTTATGAGCATTTTTAGTTCAGTCAGTCATCATAATCAGTTAAACTTAGAACAATTCAGTATTTTGAGTCAGTTTAGTTGAGAGTAGGCTTTAGCATCGAGTGAGTGTAGGGACGAGGACTTCCCCATCAGATAGGCAGAGTCATTAGTAGCAGTCCCTGTACTCCAAAACTACGTAGCCAGCATAAGATATAAGGAGTCACCAACCAATTTAGGCTTGACTACCTCGCAGAGGTCACCTGCCAGTTTAGGCTTGACACCCTTAGTCCTTCGGGACAACATATTAGTGGATCCACATATCTAGTATTAGTACCCGTGGCATGGTACTGGCACCCTTCCAACTAGGGTTATAGGTTGGACCCTAAAATTGCTTATTGGGGCATGTCGGTTAGATGATAGCTCCCACAGTCTCAGTCCAGTAATCAACTAAGTAATTTAGTTTCAGTTGCATGACCATAACATACAGATATCAGATATTCAGTTATCAAATTTTAGTATTTAAATTTACAGATTATATTCAGAATATGTTTTATGCTTGGTCACACATCCTCAGTATTTATAGATTTCACGCATCCTCAATATTTATAGATTTCACGCATCCTTAGTATTTACAGATTTCATGCGTTCTATTCAGTATGTCATATTATTTATTCAGTCAGCTATTATTCATGCACATGAAACCATACATAGAAGCCTACCTTATTTAGCATAGCAGTACATTCAAAGTAATGATCGCATACTCTTTTCTTGCGCTATGGTGTATTATATCATAAGTTTGGATGCTCAGTTTCTGGATTGAACATATACTTTCCATATTATCAGCCGTAGAAGTGGTGAATCCTCATATTTTGAGGATAGACTATTTATTTTCATGTTTTCAGTTCAGTAGTTCAATGGTGTTAGGTGGGGCCTATCCTATCAACTCTTATTTAGTCAGTTATAGAGGCTTTTCAGACTAGTACAGACAGTTAGTCAGTTTTTAATTGTTATTGACAGACGTTTTCTCAGTATTATCAATTTTTTCTTATAGAATTTATCAGATTCATGACTTAAAACCTGATATCATTCTATAGATAATTCTACATATGATATTTTGTTATCAGTTTTATTCAGTGCTCATAGCAAGTACTAGCTCATAGGTTAGCTTGTGGTCCCTCAGGACTGTAAGCACAATGTGGTACCCAACATGTACTCTTGGGGCATTACAAACTTGGTATTAGAGACTAAGGTTTTAAAGTGTCCTAGAAAGTCTGAAATCCATGTCAAGTAGAGTTTGTGCATGGGTCTAAAGCGCGCCTCACTTATGAAAAAGAGGCTACGAGGTTTTAAGGAAAAGTTTCCCTTCTTTCAGTGTTCATGTCGTGTGACTGAGGCGTGAGCTCATATTAAATTCTGTATCTAATCTTTTCTTCCTTCTATTTATAGAACATGCCTCCTAAAAAGACAAACAAAAGAATAAACATAAACCAGCCAACACCTCCACCCATTTAGGAAGATCCTCTTGAATGAGCATGTTTATCATGCAGAGTTCAGAGCTGAATTCACTACTCTAGCTCAATCTGTAGCAGCTCAGAATGTTCGACCAACTACTGTTCCGACCAACCAATGGCCAATACTGTCGCAGCTAGGATTTGGAACTTTATCCGAATAAACCCTCCTTTATTTTTAGGATCCAAATCTGAAGAGGACCAACAGGAATTCTTAGACATAGTGCAGAAGGTAACAGATATTATGGGGGTAACTTCTAGTAAGAGTGATCAATTGGATGCTTACCAGTTACATGATGTATCTCATACATAGTTTAAATAGTAAAAGACCTATAGAATGGAAAGAGTTTGCTACTAGTAGATGACAGTGATGTATGCTTTAGGTGTGGCAAGCAAGGCCATCGAATCTGGGAGTGTCAGGTTGTTGCTTAGAAAGGTAGGGATTTACGCTAACATAGCCAGTCCTATCAGTCATCAGTTCCAACCAGCCGTACAATTCAGCAGGGTGCCACTTTTAGTGCTACCAGTGGTCAGTGTCCAAATAGATTGTATGCCCTTCATTCCCGATAGGATCAAAAAAATTCTCCTAATATGGTTACTGGTATGTTACAGGTCTTTCATTTACATGTTTATGCTTTATTAGACCCTGGAGCTTTTCTTTCTTTCGTAACCCCTTATATAGCCATTAATTTTAGAGTCAATCCTAAAATCTTAGCAACGCTTTTTTCAGTGTCTACCCCAGTGGGTGTCTCTATTGTACCCCAATAGGTATAGAGGAACTACTCGGTTATAGTGTCTCAGGAAATCACTTCAGTTGATCTTGTAGAGTTAGAGATGACGTATTTTGACATCATTCTTGGTATGGATTGGCTCCACTCATGCCATGCTTCAATTGATGTAGAAACAAAGTTGTTTATTTTTAGTTTCCAAATGAACCAGTCCTTGAATGGAGGGGTAGTACTACAGCACTTAGGGGTCAACTTATTTCATACATCAGAGCAAAAAAGATGATATCCAAGGGGTGTATTTACCCTCTTGTTCGGCTTAAATACTCTAATTTTAAGACTCCTAACCTTGAGTCTGTTTCAATGGTGAGGGAATTTCCAGATGTGTTTCCGATAGATCTTCTTGGAGTTTCTCCCAAAAGGGAAATCGACTTCAAAATAGACCTTCTTCCAAATACTCATCCTATTTCTTCCACCAAGCAGAATGGTTCCAGCTGAACTAAAAGAGTTGAAAGAAATTTTAAAAGATCTCCTAGATAAGGGATTCATCAAGCCCAACGTTTTCTCGTGGGGTGTACCAATCCTATTCGTGCATAAGAAAGATGGTTCTCTTAGAATGTGTATTGACTAATGTCAGTTGAAAAAATTCACAATAAAAAACAAGTACCCACATCCCAGAATCGATGACTTATTTGACCAACTTTAGCGTGCCAGTTAGATCTGGTTATCATTAGCTCAGAGTCAGAGAATGTGACATTTCAAAAACAGCCTTTAGAACTCGGTATGGTCACTTCAAGTTTATAGTCATGTCCTTTGGTCTCAGTAATGCCCCATCAACCTTTATAGACTTAATGAATCGAGTGTTCAAGATGTACTCGGACATGTTCGTCATAGTCTTCATTGATGACATCCTTGTCTACTCCCGTAACAAAAATGATCATGCAAACCAACTAAAAATAGTATTACAGACTCTTAGAGATATCAGTTGTTCACTAAATTTAGTAAGTGAAAATTTTGGCTAAGATCAGTAGCTTTCTTTGGCCATATTATTTCTAGTGATGGCATTAGAGTTGATCCTAAAAAGACCAAAACAGTGAGAAACTGGCCCAAACCCATTTCTCCGTCAGATATCAGGAGTTTTTTGGTTTTGGATGGCTATTACCAGCAGTTTGTTGAAGGTATTTCATCTATTGCGTCCCCCATGTCCAAATTGACTCATAAGAAAGTTAAGGTTCAGTGGTCAGATTCTTGTGAGAAGAGTTTTTAGGAGTTGAAGACTCGACTCACTACAACCCCAGTTTTGATATTTTCAGGTGGTTCAGATGGGTTTGTTGTGTACTGTAATGCTTCCAAAGTTGGTTTGGGGTGTGTTTTGATGTCGGAAAGTAAGGTTGTGGCTTATGACACTAGACAACTTAATCCCCATGAAAAGAATTACCCTACCTATGATCTAGAATTTGCGGCTGTTGTGTTTACCTTAATGATTTAGAGGCACTATTTGTATGGGGTGCATGTTGATATGTTCACAAATCACAAAAGCTTACAGTATGTGTTTTCACAGAAGGATTTAAACCTGCGTTAGAGGAGATAGTTAGAATTATTGAAAGATTATGATTTGAATATTTTGTATCACCTGAGCAAGATTATGATAATGAGTATTTTATTTATGGGTAGTGTTGCTCATATTGATGATGGTAAGAAGAAGTTAGTTTAGAAAGTTCATCAGCTTGCTAGGTTAGGTGTTCGTTTGGTTGATTCAGCTGAGGGTAGTGTATGGGTTCAGAATATTTCAGAATCTTCTTTGGTTACCGAAGTAAAATAAAAGTGGGACATGGATCCTAGTTTAGTTAGATTGAAATAGTCAGTCAGAGATCAGAAAGTAGAGGTTTTCTCCCAAGGGGAAGATGGGGTGTTGCGCTGCCAGGGTAGATTGTGTGTTGTGTGTTGATGAGTTAAGACAATGAATTTTGGCAGAGGCGCATGGTGCTTGTTACTTTATTCATCTAGGGCCACAAAGATGTACCTCGATCTGTGAGAAATCTATTGGTGGAGTGGGATAAAGAAGGATATTGCAGAGTTTGGGGCTAAGTGCTCCACTTGTCAGCAGGTTAAAATTGAACATCAGAAGCCTAGTAGGTCTATGTAGGAGTTCAGTATTCCTACTTGGAAGTGGGAGGATGTGAACATGGATTTTGTGATAGGTTTTCCTCATACTCGTCGACAGCATGATTTGATTTGGGTCATTGTAGACAGGATGACCAGATCAATTCATTTCTTGCCAGTTCATACTTCTTATTCAGTCGAGGACTATGCCAAGTTCTATTTGAGAGAGTTGATTAGGTTGCATGGTGTTCCAATAACTATTATTTCGAATAGAGGTACTCAATTTACCTCTCACTTTTGGAAAGCTTTTCAGAAGGGTCTTGGTACCCAAGCTGAAGTACTAACTTTTTGATAATTGAATAACTGATAACTATAAGTCATGATCGTGTAGAACTGAACTGAGTTTTGTAATTAATACTGAAATACTGAAACTAAGACTGTGGGAGTTATCATCTAACCAACATACCATGATTATAAACTAATTTAGGGTCCAACCTGAAACCCCAGTTAAAAGGGTGTTACCACAGTGCGACGAATTACTAACACTGACTGGGTCAACCTAAATCAGGCAGGAAGACTCATGAGATGTATATGATTATGTCAACCCTAGTCTGGGAGGAAGAAAATTTACCCTACACTGGCTACATAGTTTTATAACTCAGGGACACCTACTAAGGGTCAAACTATCTACTGGAAGGAATTCCCCAATCCCTAGGTTCGCTCGATGCTTAATCCTACTCCCAACTGAATCGACACTGGAACTGATCACTAGACTGTACTATATTTGACTAAACTCACACTGATTCTGTTAACTGATTGAATACTACTATTTGAGATACTACAGAGTCATTTTATTTCGACTGAAGGCTAGATAAACAGTTAATTTTGGGTATTTAATACCCCCAGGACTCAATAGCATAGATAATGAGATCATATCTCAACTTTAAAAGCATCACACATAGGTTACTATGCATAATTCATTCAGATAGGCATTTTATCAAATACCTGGAATGTATAATTCTTGTACATGAGAATGAGTGATATATGAATATCATAACTACCACATTTAACACCACAATTCATAGATCTAACATGAGGGTTAGATAAATCAACAAATATTATAATATATTTACATGCACTCAAAATCTTCTTGGCTTGAAACCCACGCAACAACACATACATGACACAATTTCCATTCAAGAATGTAAATCATAATCTAAGTTTTGAAAAGGGATTCTTGAACTCCAAGGGTGGAAGGAACCCAAGGATGAACACCTAAAATACCTTGATTGTTGAATTCGTGTGAGTTTGTTGGAGATTTCTTGAAGCTTGAACTTGAACATGAAGAAACTAGGGCTTTGTTGTTGAGAGAAATTGTGAAAAGATAAGTAAATTTGCCCTTTTGGAACCTTAATTTTGTGTTATGGGTGAGGTAAAGTAAGAGAAAAATAACCTAATTACCCCCTACAACTCATAATTTATTAAACAAAATATACGCAGTTACGCTGCAGTCGATGCATCACGTTGATGGTATCAATGTGATTGCCGACGCACTGCGTCTATGGTGACAATGAGATGGCCAACGCGACGTGTCCTGATCACGTTGGCTCACTATTTTGGTCATCCAAACAAGTCTCAAACGATGCCAAAAAATTTTGAAACTCACTCGAGATGACCTATTGATAACCTTGATCATGAATCAATTTGAAAATCAACAATCTAAGGCCGGAAAGATAAAAAATGAGACCATTGAAATATGGAGGCCAAAAATGAGACTAAGTATTAACACTTCGCTGAAATTTTTTCAAAGTCTGGGACCTCTTTTGGCATGCTATATGGGGCTGAATTGGGCTAGGACTTTACGGGGTCTTACAATATCTCCCTCTTGGGAGCATTTGTCCTCGAATGAGACTGATTGACGTGAGAGAAACTGAGGTACTGCGACTATACTAACGTTTATAGCCAAAACATGACTGAATCTTGAGACATGACACATGACTAAATTGATTTAGAAATGCATGAATGATATGAGAATGATATGCAGCTGGAACTAAGCATGGAGCAGAGTAAATCTAAGAAAGACTGTTACCTTAGGCTGAGTCTGAGTTTGCAGGGAAGAGATGAGGGTACTTGATTCTCATGTATGTTTCTGCTTCCCAAGTGGCTCCCTCAATGGGATGGTTTTGCCAAAGAATTTTGACCAAGGGAACTTCTTTGTTCCTTAGTCTGTGAGTCTGATGATTGAGGATTTCAATTGGGACTTCTTCGTAAGAGAGACTATTCTGAACATCTATACTCTCTACGGGGACTATAACAGTTGGGTCACCTATGCACTTCTTTATCACGGAGACATGAAGCACTGCGTGCACTAATGTTAAGTCTGCAGGAAACTCAAGTTCATAGTCTACCTTTTCGAAATAACTAAGAATCCTATAAGGACCAACATATCGGGGACAAAGCTTCCCCTTCTTACCAAAACTCTTTACTCCCTTCATGAGAGAGATTTTTCAATACATAAAGTTGCCAATCTCAAATTCAAGATCTTTCTTTCTCACATCTGCATACGATTTCTGATGGCTTTGGGCTGTCTTAAGCCTATCCCTGGTCAATTGTACTTTCTCTAAAGAATCAAACACCAAGTCAGGCCCCACCACCGCGGCCTCACCTTCTTCAAACCAACTAATGGGAGATCAACATCTCCTCCTATAAATAGCCTCAAACGGAGCCATCTGAATACTAGAATAATAGTTGTTATTATACGCGAACTCAATCAAAGAAAAGTGGTCATCCTAAAGGCCCTTAAAGTCAAAGACATATGCTATCAATATATCTTTTAAAGTCTGAATGGTCCTTTCTGCTTGACCATCTGTATGAGGGTGGAAAGCTGTACTAAGATGGACTGGCTACCAAGACCCTTTTGGAAGGCTTTCCCAAAGTGAGAGGTGAACTACGTAACTCTATTTGAAATGATGGACAACGGAACATCGTGTAACCTAACCAACTCTTTGATATTGAGCCTAGCATAGTCCTCGACTGAATAAGAATTATAGACTGACAAGAAATGACCCAAATTGAATTATGCTGACGATGAGTACGAGGCAAACCCGTCACAAAATCCAAGTTCACTTCTTCCCACTTTCATGTGGGAATAATGAACTCCTACATGGAATCACTAGGCTTTTGGTGCTCAATCTTCACCTGCTGACAAGTAGAGAACTTAGCCAGAAACTCTGCAATGTCCCTCTTCATCCCATCCACCAGTAGACTTACCGCAAGTCGCGGTACATCTTAGTGGCCCCTAGATGAATAGAGTAATGTGCATAATGCGCTTCAGCAAGAATTCATTGTCTCACATCATCTATATATGGCACATAGCCTACCCTAGCAACGCAACACACCATCTCCCCCATGGGAGAAAACCTCTACTTTTTAGTCTCTGACCGACTCTTTCAGCTTAACTAAATTGGGATCCTTGTCCTTCTTTTCTTTCACCTTAGAAACTAAAGAAGATTTCAAACTATTCTACACCCAAACACTACCCTCAGCCGAATCAACCAAACGGACACCTAGTCTGGTAAGATGATGAACATCCTGAACTAACTTCTTCTTACTATTCTCAACGTGAGAAACGCTACCCATGGACAACCTAATGAGGGCGTCTTCCACTACATTGGCCTTTCTCGGATGATATAGAACACTTATATCATAGTCTTTCAACAACTCTAACCACCTTCTCTGACACAAGTTCAAGTTTTTCTACAAAAATATGCACTACAAGCTTTTGGGGTCTGTGAATACATAGACATGCACCCTATATATAAATAGTTCCTCCAAATCTTTAAGGCAAACACAACAACTGCTAACTCAAGATCATGGGTGGAATGATTTTTTTCATAGGGATTAAGTTGTCTAGAGGTGTAGGCTATGGCCTTACCCTTCTCCAACAAAACATACCCCAAGAAAACTATGAAAGCATCACAGTATACAACAATTCCATCTGAACCATCGGGCAAAGTCAAAACTAGGGTTGTAGTGAGTCGTGTCTTCAACTCCTGAAAACTCTTCTCACAAGAATCTGACCACTGGAACTTGACTTTCTTCTGAGTCAATCTGTACATGGGGGATGCAATAGACAAAAATTCTTCAACAAACCATCGGTAATAGCTTGTCAAACCCAAGAAACTCCTAATATCTGACGGAGAGATGGGTTTGGGCCAATTTCTCACATTTTTGGTCTCTTGAGGATCAACTCTAATTCCATCACCAAAAACTATGTGACCAAGGAAAGTAACTGACCTTAGCCAAAATTCGCAGTTACTAAATTTGGCAAACAATTGATGGGATCTAAGAGTCTGAAATACTATTTTGAGGTGGTTTTCATGATCATTTTCATCACGGGAGTAGAGAAGAATGTCATCAATAACGACTATGACAAATATGTCCAAGTAATGCTTGAACACACAGTTTATCAAGTCCATGAAAGCTGCTGGGGCATTGGTAAGACCAAATGATATAACTAGAAATTTAAAGTAACCATACTAAGTTCTGAAAGCTATTTTCAGAATGTCAAATTCTCTTACTTTGAGCTGATGATAGCCGGATCTGTGGTCTATCTTAGAAAAGTAATTGACACCCTAAATTTGGTCAAACAAGTCATCGATTCTAGAAAGTGGGTATTTACTCTTGATGGTGACTTTGTTCAACTGATGGTAGTCGATACACATTCTAACAGAACCGTCTTTCTTTCGCACGAATAGAACTGGTGCACTCCAAGGGGATACGCAGGTCCTGATGAACCCTTTGTCTAAGATGTCTTTTGACTGTTCTTTCAACTTTTTAAGTTTAACTAGAGCCATTCTGTATGGTAGAATAGAGATGGTTTGAGTATCAGGAAGAAGGTCTATTCCAAAGTCAATTTCTCTTTCAGGAGAAACTCCGAGGAGATTTTTGGGAAATACATCTAGAAATTCACTTGTGATTGGAACTGACTCAAACTGACTCAAGATTAGTAGGAGTCTCAGAACTAAAGTCTTTGACTCGCACCAGATGATAGACACACCCTTTGGATGTAAGTTTTTTTCGCTCTACCATATGAAATAAGTTGACCCTTAAGTGATATGGTACTACCCCTCTATTCTAGGACAAGTTCATTCAGGAACTAAAAATAGACAATTCTACTCCTACAATTGACTAAAGCATAGTATGAATGGAGCTAATCCATGCCGAGAATGATGTCAAAATCTGTCATCTCTAGCTCTACAAGGTCTGTTGAAGTAACTTTCTTAGACACCATAATCGGATAGTTCCTGTATACCCACTAGGCTATGATATATTTACCCACTGGGGTAGAGACTGAGAAGGGCTCTGTTAGGATTTCGAGTCTGACTCTGAAGTTGGTGACTATGTAAGGAGTTATGAAAGACAGAGAAGCTCTAGGATATAATAAAGCATAAAAATATAAATAAAAGATTTGCAACGTACCAGTAACTATATCTGGAGAAATCTTATGATCCTATCAGGACTGGAGTACATAGAGCCTATTTGGGCACTACCCACTGGTGGCACTGGAAGCGACACCCTGCTGAGATGGGCGGTCGGACTGAATTGAGGGATGGTTGTGCTGACTCTGTGAACCCACCTGAGGACATTCTTTGATCCTATGGCCTGGCTTACCATACCTAAAACACACGTCGCTTCCATCCCTATAGACACCTTGATGGTTTCTACCTCATTTCTGGCAAAGAGGATTTGTTCGAGCACTGTTCTCACTACCCTGAGATTTAAAGCCTGATACCCTATCCTTATTATCATTCCTGAATTTGGGCATCAGTACACTAGCCAAAGATGGAGCTCAGACTAAATATTTTGGCTAGAACTGAGGATGGTTACCACCTTCTGACTTTGGCTAAGCGAAACTAAAGCTACCTATTATAGACCTCCTGTTCTCCCTCTATTTCTCTTTAGTCTTCTGTTCCTCAATCTATTGAGCATGGACCATCAACCTAGACAAGTCTATCTCCTTAATCAGCATTACAGTCCCATACTCCTTAACCATACTGATAGATACACCAGATACGAACTTGCTTATCTTAGACCTGCTATCAGCTACCACTGAGGATCATACCTAGCCAACTAAGTAAACTTGAGGGAATACTCTTTAACACTCATGTTTCCATACTTCAAGTTGATGAACTCTACTACATTAGCTTCCCTCAGCTCCAACAGGAAGAATCTATCTAAGAAGACAGTAGCAAACTCTTCCCATTCTATAGGCCCTGCATCTATGCCTCTATCTACTTTCCACTGCTTAAACCATGTATTAGTTATATCTTGTAGCCGATAGGCAGCTAACTCAGCACTCTCACTAGCAGTTACCCCCATAATCTTTGTTATATTCTGCACCTTGTCAAGGAATTCCTGTGGATCCTCTTTAGACTTAGACCCTAAAAATGAAAGAGGGTTCATTCGGGTGAAGTCCTGAATTCTAGCTGCAACAGTATTAACCACTAAGTTGGATTGAACAATAGTTGGATGAATATTTTGAGCTGCCTCAAAATGGATTAGAGTGGTGAATGCTTCTCTGAATTTTGCGTGAGAAACGTGCTCATTCAGGGGATCTTCCTGAATGGGCGGAGGTGCTGGCTGGTTCTCAGTTTTTCTTCCGTTAGTCCTCCTGGGAGGCATGTTCTGTAAACTAAAGGAAAAGGTGGATTAGACAGAGAGTTTATCTTGAGCTCATGCTCACTCTCACCATATTAACACTAATAAAAGGAATCTTTTCCTAAAAATCTCTCGTAGCCTCTTATCCATAAGTGTGGCATGCTACACACCCATGTACAAACACTACTTGACACGACTTTCAAACTCCCTAGGACACTTTAGAACCTTAGGCTCTGATATCAAGTTTTTAACGCCCCGAGACTATATCCTGGGTGTCACATAGTGCTTACGACCCCGAAGGACCATAAGCTAACACATAACTGGTATCTGCTATGAGCACTTAATAATATCATGAATTATATGTGGAAATAAAAACTGAAAAAGCCATAAGGTTTATAAAACTAAATCAATACTGAGTGCATTTGCAGAATAACTGCTAATCGAAAGTGTCTGAAATCCTCTAAGCATCTGTAATTAAAGAGTTGATGGGACAGGCCCCAACTAACTAAAATTACTATTTGGAAATAACTAAAATGTTGAAAATACTATAAGTAACACAATGACTAAATAAGTGTCACGTACTCAATAGATGAGGACTCACTACTCTAGCTGCGGCGGATAGACTAATCGAACTAAATACGGTCAGGAACCCGAGCATCCAAACCTATGATATAAGATATCATAGCGTAAAGAAAGTATGCGTCAGTACTTTGAATGTACTAGTATACTAGGTGAGGTTAGGCTAATATGCATGGGTTTATGTGTACGAGTAATAATAACTAAATATAATGATGTAACTGGATGAGAGTATATGCAAGACTGGGACTACTGAAAGTCCTGAACATGCAATACCAAGAATATATCATCTGTCTGAGTTAGACTGAAGCTGAAGTACTGAGTTTTTTATAATTGAATAACTGATAACTGTAAGTCTAGATCGTGTAGAACTGAACTGAGTTCTGTACTGAATACTGAAATACTAAATACTAAAACTGAAACTGTAGGATTTATTATCTAATTGACATACCTCGATTATAAACTGATTTGGGGTCCAACCTGTAACCCCAGTTAGAAGGGTGTTACAATCATGCCATGGGTTACCAACACTGGATGTGTCAACCCTAATCTTGTAGAAATACTCATGAGATGTATATGATTACGTCAACTCTAGTATAGTAGAAAGATGATTTTCCCTATGCTGGCTACGTAGTTTTGTAACTCAGGGACACCTACTAAGGGTCAAACCCTCTACTGGTCGGAATACCCCCATCCCTGGGTATGCTCGGTGCGAAATCCTACTCCCAACTGAATCGACACTGGAACTGATCACTAGACTGTACTAAGCTTGACTGAATTCACACTGATTCTGTTAACTGACTGAATACTACTATTCGAGATACTATTGACTCATTCAATTTCGACTGAAGACTAGATAAACAACTAATTTCGGGTATTCAATACCCCCATGAATCGATAGCATAGATAATGAAACCATATCTCAACTTTAAAAGCATCACAGTTAGGTTACTATGCATAATTCATTCACATAGACATTTTGTCAAACACCTAGGATGCATAATTCTTGTACATGAGAATGAGCAATATATGAATATCATAACTACCACATTTAATACCAAAATCCATAGATTTAACATGAGGGTTACATAAATCAACACACACTCTAGTTTATTTACATGAAATTCAAAATCTTCTTGGGTTGAAACCCATACAACAACACATACATGAACACAATTTCCATTCAAGAATATAAATCATAATCTAAGTTATGAAAAAGGATTCTTGAACTCCAAGGGTGGAAGGAATACAAGGATGAGCACCTAACATACCTTTATTATTGAATTTGTGTGATTTTGTTGGGGATTTCTTAAAGCTTGAACTTGGACTTGAAGAAACCAGGGCTTTGTTCTTGAGAAAAATTGTGAAAAGATAAGTAAATTTGCCCTCTTGGATCCTTAATTTTGTGTTATGGGTGAGGTAAAGTAAGATAAAAATAACCTAATTACCCCCCACAACCCATAATTTATTAAACCAAATATGCCCAGTGATGCTACAGCTGACACGCCACATCGATGGTATCGACACACTGCATCGGTGGTGAGGACGCAATGGCCAACGCGACATATCCTGATTGCATTGGCTCACTATTTTGGTCATCCAAACAAGTCTCAAACGATGTCTAAAAATTCCAAAACTCACTCGAGATGACCTATAGATAACCCTACTCAAGAATCAATTTAAAAATCAACAATCTAAGGTCATAAAGATAAAAAATGAGACTATTGAAATATCGAGGCCAAAATGAGACTAGTATTAAACTTAGCTGAAATTTTTTCTAAGTTTGTGACCTCTTTTGGCATGCTATATGGGGTTGAAATGGGCTAAGACTTTACGGGGTCTTATAGTATCCCATGGGACGACTAGTACATCCCCCAATAGTGTGACATGATGCACACGGTCCAATAAGACCAATCCTCAAATCGGTAAATCTGAGTTTCCAGTTTTCGTCCCCTCTCTCCCTGGACTGCCACCTTTCACAACTTTTCTAGACACCCCGTCATTAATGCCCAATTAAAATCATTTCCAAATATCAAACCAAATCCATTTACCATTTTATTAACCAAGGCCAATATTAGTGGTATCGTCATACCATCCCTTACTTGCAAGTAATATACATAGCCAAACCATTTCGGTTGAGGGATAAGTGCCCTTCCATATACCATATTAAACCACTTGAGAGACCTCCATGTTCTCCACAAGAATAACCATTTAGCCTTTATCCTTTTCAAACCATTTAAACCATGCAAAATTCCTTTACTTAGTTTAAAACATACAAGAGTTCCAATAAAAGAGGGATAGGCAATGAACATATCTTTATAAGCATTTTCTCAAACACCTTGGGGGCATAATATAACCAAAACTAATTCCAAAGACCATTAAACCATTACCATGCAATACAATTGTCCAAAGCCACCATTAATGCATATAAAATCATAATTAAAACCATAGGAAACCATAACTAAGCATTTAATATCAAAACCCACAAATAATAGTTGAAAGCCTAAATCATGAAATTGTAAAACCATTAAATCAATTATATAAACCACGTCTTTAGTTGAAATTACAATGAGGGAAGAGAATCATACCTCAAACTCAAGGTCTCTACGCCTAATATCTAGATAGGACTTTTGGTGACTTTGGACAGCTTTAAGCCTATCCCAAATCACCTTGACCTTCTCTATCACTTGATAAATAAAATCAGGGCCAAACATGTCCGCCTCCCCAAGCTCAAACAAACCAATAGGAGATATCCACCTCCTACCATATAACACCTCGAAAAGAGCCATACCAATGCTCGAATGATAGCTATTATCGTAAGCAGACTCCACCAAAGGTAGATGCTCAACCCAATTGCCGCCATAATAAATCACACAGGCCTGAAGCATATCCTCCAATGTCTGAATAGTTCTCTCCGCTTGCCCATCTAACTGCGGATTAAAAGAAATACTCAGACTAATCTTAGTCCCCAACCCTTTTGGGAAAGACCTCCAGAAATAAGACGTAAACTGCACACCACAATAAAAAATAATCGAGATAGGTACCCCATGCAGCTTTACGATCTTCTGAAGATACAGCTTTGTATAATCCTCCACTGAGAAGGTAGTCCACATTGGAAAGAAGTGTAAAGACTTAGTCATCCTATCTATGATTACCTAAATCAAATAAAATTAGTTTTGATATCGAGAAAGATCGATAACAAAATCCATATTAATTATCTCTTACTTCTATTCGGGAAACTGTACTTCTTGATATAACCCACCAGGCCTCATGTGCTCAACCTTAACCTGTTGACACACCATGCATTTGGCCACAAAATTAACCATATCCCTCTTCGTACCATTCCACTAATAGATCTCTTTGAGATCATGATACATCTTTAATGAGCCGGGATAAAAAACCTAGCGCGACTCATGCACCTCAGCCAAAACCCTTTGTCGCAATCCGTCGACATCAGGAACATACAAACTTCCTTGGTACCTTGGAGTACCATCACCACTGATCTCAAACACTACCATCTTTTGCCCACCAGCATCACTCTTGATTTTCATCAAGAAAGGATTTAGCGCTTACTTCTTCTTAATCTCTGTAGCAAGAGACGATCAAACCACTTCTTGCACCATCACACTACCATCCTTAGAGTCCAATAGAAGAACCTCAAGATTAGACAAGCGGTGATTATCCTTCACCTATTCTCACTTTCCTTCCTCCACATGAGTAAAACTACCCATGGATAACCTGTTAAGAGCATCAGCAACCATATTAGCCTTACATGGGTGGTAGTGAAGACTTATATCATAATGCTTGAGAAGCTCAAGCCATCTTCTTTGCCTGAGATTTAGCTTTTTCTGAGTGAACACCTACTGAAGACTCTTGTGATTAGAAAAGATATCCATGTGAACACTATACAAATAATGCTGCCATATTTTGAAAGAAAACACAACCGCCATCAACTCTAAATCATGAGTAGGATAATTCCTCTCATGTACCTTCAACTTCCTGGAGACATAGGCAATCACCTTCCCATGCTGCATTAAAACACAACTAAGCCCTACCCGAGATACATTACAATAAACCAAAAACCCATTATTGCCTTTCGGCAAAGTTAGGATTAGAGCCAAAGTCAACTTATCCTTTAACTTCTCAAAACTCCCTTCACAAGCATCCGACCAAGAAAACTTAATCTTCTTTTGAGTCAACTTAGTTAAAGGAGAAGCAATTGAGGAAATGCTTTCCATAAACTGCCTAAAATACCCTGATAAACCCAAGAAGCTATGAATATCGATGGAGTCATGGGCCTAGGTCGCCTCTTCACCACATCAACCTTTTATGGATCCACCATAATCCCTTCACTAGAAATTATATGACCCAAAAAAGTCACAGCGTTCAACCAAAACTCACACTTAGAGAACTTGGCATACAACTGTTATTCCCTTAAGGTTGCAACACCATACGGAGGTGATTAGCATAATCCACATAACTCTTCGAGTAAACTAGAATGTCATCAATAAATATAATGATGAAAAGATCCAAATATTGCCTGAACACTCTATTTATAAAGTCCATAAACGTTATTGGAGCATTAGTCAACCTAAATGACATCAACAAGAACTCAAAATGCCCATACCGAGTACAAAGAGCCATCTTAGGGATATCTACCTCCCTAATCTTAAGCTGATATACCCAGACTGAAGATCTATCTTAGAGAAGAACTTGGCACCTTACAACTGGCCAAACAAGTCATCTATCCGGGAAAGAGGATACTTGTTCTTGACCGTCACCTTGTTCAACTGCATATAGTCGATGCACATTCGAAGGAAACCATCCTTCTTGCACATAAATAACACCGGTGTGCACCATGGAGAAATACTAGGATGAATAAACCTCTTGTCCAGAATATCCTTAAGTTTCTCCTTGAGTTTACTTAACTCAGCCGGAGCCATTCTATACAAGGATTAGAACTTGGATGAGTGTCTGGAAGCAAATCAATACCAAACTCTATTTCCTTATCCTGAGGAAAACTAGGAAGATCATCCAGAAATACCTCTGGAAACTCATTAACCACCTGAAAGACCTCTGAAAACTCATTAACCACATGGACCAAACATAAAGAAGGACCTTTCGAGTTAGAATCTTTAACTCGAGCTAAGTGATAAAGAAAGCCCTTAGAGATTAACCTCCGAGATCTAAGATAAGAAATAAACCTCCTTCTAGGAGCTAAGGAACCACCTTACCATTCTATAACTGATTCACCAGGGAACTTATAGATAACCTTACGGGTCCAATAATCCAAAGATGCATATCAAGAATACAACCAATCCATACACAAAATTACATCAAAATCTACCATATAAAATTCAAATAGATCTACCAAGGTTTGATTGCTACCAACAGATACCATACCCTCTCTATAAACTCTCTAAGCAATAATTAAGTTACCTACCAGGGTAGAAATAAAAAAAGATCCTAAATAACTTCTAGATTAAAACCAAAAGACACAGACACATATGAAGCCACATAAGAAAGAGTGGACCCCAGATCAAGAAAATAATATACGTCATAAGAGAAAAGTAGCAATGTACCAGTAACGACATCAGGTGATGCCTCAGATTTCTATCGAGATGTCAGAGCATACAACCTATTTCAACCAACACTAGAGCCAAGAGCAGTAACAGAAGTAAATGCACCACCACTAAGTGTAGGAGCAGAAGATAAAGCCACAGGAATCTTATTCTCCCCCGTAGAAACTTTATTAACCAAACAATCCCTGAGTCGATGGCCTATCTGGTCACACTTGAATCATTTATCCTTTCCTTCCTCGCAATAACCCCGATGAGGATGAGTAAACTAACTGACCTCAGCTCGCCTGAGATTGGGTAATATGTGCCCAAGAATTATCACCACCTTGATGATGCCTATCTCCCAACTGATAAGGAGCACTAGCAGAAAATGAGCCAGAACTCCCCCACTTCTTCTTTTGCTACTTGCCACCATCTCTACCACCCTGAGACTAAGCACCTCCCTGATAAAAATACCTGTATCTCTTTTCTTGCCTATCCCCAAACTCCGGCTGCCTCCATTTCTCATTCTTAACTTGTTGCATATGAATAGTCAACCAAGAAAGGTCCATATTTTTAACCAGCAAAGCAATCTTTCCCTTCAGAATCAAATCTCTATTCAACCCAGAAGAGAACTTCCTCATTCTCAACCTTATATCAACTACCAAGTTAGGAGCATACCTTGATAGTTGATGGAACTTCAAAGCACACTCCTTTACTGACATCTTCCCCTGCCCAAGGTTTACAAACTCCTCTATCTTAGCTTCCCTCGACTCTTAAGGAAAGAATCGATCCAAGAAGATATTAGAAAAAGCCTCCCATAATCTTTCCTCTTCCATATCACCTCTATCCTTATCCAATTCCTCATTCTATTGGTAAGAAACATCTTTGAGATGATAAGCTGTAAAGTTAATCCCCTCAAGATTAGTAGCCTGCATCACCTAAAAGATTTTTCCATCTCATTAAAGAAGCCTTGTGGAACCTCCTCCACCTTCACTCAAGTAAAAGTTAGAGGACCCATCTTCATAAATTGACCAACTCTTGTGGCCTTAGGAAACAAACCACCAGTTGTACCCCGCTCAGCCTGAGCAACAACTAGTTAGGCAATAACATGAATAGACTGATGAAATTCTTCATTCATCATGCTTCCTTGAGGGACCTAAGGAGAACTACCCAGAATAAGAGAAACTCCAGCACCATCAGGAATAGGACCATGAGACCAAAGATGTACTCCTAACGTAGGATGTACCCCTTCAACATTATCCCCAAACGGGATGGAAGAATTTTCTTGGATTTCAGATCTAGGAGGCATGATCTAAATGATGAACAAATAAGGATTAGAGATGATTCCAAGATTGATAACTCAAGCTTGAAGATAGAATACTAAGAAAGTAAAATATTCCTAAATGTCTTGAAACCTCTCTCTTATGAGTGTGGCATGCTTCACACTCATAAAAGAGAATCTACTTGGCATGGCTTTGTGGACTCCCAAGTGACCATGAACCTAGGATCTGATACCAACTTTGCACGACTCGACCTCATACCTTGTCGTAATGGGCATCCCAAGTCCAACCCAGACTGGGGACCGGCCACTATTACCCAACCCGTCCACCATTATCTAGCCTTTGATGAGATAAATTTCAAACATATAACAATATAGCATAAATATTCTCATCAAGATTTGAGATAGGGTCACAACTGTGATCGACCCAAGTGAGTCCAATCGTATCACACCAACTACCCAACCACACCAAATCAAACCATAGGCTATAAATTAAGCCATAATCAAATAAGTTAAACAAAATTTAATATAATTAATCCTAAAATGTAATATGATGGAACAATCAACAATTCGCCCAAGGGTGTAAGCCCCAACACCAATACCAATGCCAAGGAAAACACCAATACTGATCCTGCCCATACCAACCCCTAAAAGTACCATAAAACCTCTATTCAAAAGAGTAAACAAATCTAGTTGGGACATGCCCCCAAATAGGGACAAAACCAATATCCAAAATAAAAGAAAAATGTCCAAAGAAATCTATAACATAAAATGATGTCTTTCGAAAGGATGGAAGCTTACAACTTCAGCCCAAATATTGATACCAAATCTGCATTCTAAAAAGGAGTAGAATGGTTAGTTCCTGCATAGCGTGGGTATATAGCCACCAGTAGACGGGGTTAGCAAGTGACCGCTAGCATGAATCTTAGGATAAGGATATAAGGATAAAATAATGCCAGTTATAAAATCAAGTAAAACCATCCATAATGCATACAACCATATATATATATAAGTGATAAAAAAGGGAATATGATTTATCATGTATCAAAAACCTTTACATGGGATGTGTATCTTGACCGTCCTAAACCACCCACAGGCGATATTGGTTCAGCTCCCCCTGCTAAAAAGGCCTTAGTACGTGAAGTCGCACGACAAGGGAGGTATCCAATGGGATAACTATTACATCCCTTAATTGTATGACATCATGCACATGGTCCGATAAGACCAATCCTCATATCGACAAATATGAGTTTTAAGTTTTGGTCCCTCCGGGACTGCCACCTTCCACGACTTTGCTACACACCTTGCCATTAATGCCAAATTAAAAATATTTCCAAATAGCTAACCAAATCCATTTACCATCTTATTAACCAAGTACAATATTAGTGGTATCATCATACCATCCCTTACTTGCAAGTAATATCTATAGCCAAACCATTTAGGTTGAGGGGACTTTTAAGTGCCCTTCCATATACTATATTAAACCACTTGGGAGACTTCTATGTTATCCACAAGAAAAAACATTTAGCCGTTCGCCTTTTCAAACCATTTAAACTATTTAAAATTCCTTTACCAAGTTTACAACATGCAAGAGTTCGATTAAAAGAGGTCAATGCAATGAATATATCTTTATAAGCATTTTGTCAAATACCTTGGGGGCATAATATAACCAAAACTATTTCCAAAGACCATTAAACCATTACCATGCAATCCAATTGTCTGAAACCACCATTAATGCATATAACAACATAATTAAAACCATAGAAAACCATAACCAAGCATTTAATATCAACACCCTCAAATAATGATTGAAAGCTAAAATCATGAAATAGTAAAACCATGAAATCAATCATATAAACCATGTATTTAGTTGAAATTACAATGAGGGAAGAGAATCATGCCTTATACCAAAGAATTGATGGAATGAAATCACCAAAACAAGCCCTAAGAAATCCTAAAGATAAAACCTTAGCCTTCTTGCCCCAAAAGCTCGTGAGAGAATTATAGAGTGTTTTTGGAATAGTTTCTAGGTGTTAATGAATAGAATAATAGGGCAAATAATCTCCTAAGTATATTAGAACTCGTGGGTCATAATTAGGGTAAGTAGGGAAATGTCCAAAATACCTCCACTTAAGTCCCTTAAAAATCCCATCACAAGGATACGACTGACCCATACGAGTTGTATCCTCCTATACGATCGGTATCCACCATTCATATCCAAGCTTTAATGTTGGATCAGACACTATCCAGTATACGACTCATCCAACCAAGTCGTAATAATAGTATACAATCCATAACCATGACCCGTATCCTTGGTAGAATGAAATACAAGGAAAATTAAACACTGCCCACCATACTAGTCCCTGGTAGGACTTGTACCAAACTCTATGACTCATACCCCTTAGTCATACCCATACCAGTGACCAAAACCATCCCACCAACAAATATTGGTCAGTATACGATAGGACCATACCACTCGTACCCTAATATACAGCTCGTGCCCATGAGTCATATTGGGTCCAGAAAATAAAATTCCAGAAAATTTTCTAACGGTCAAAACCCAGTATGTTTCATTAAACTTGTTTATTTTTTTTAAAAGTCATGAATTTTAATTAGTGCATATACATTGGACTTTTAGGAATCTCGAATAGGTCATAGGGGTGTGAAAAGTGAGGAAAACTTTGAATTTTTTGAGTTTTAAGTTTTTCTTCAACTTTCACTATCCCTCACTTTTGTTGGAAACTAATATTTGGTTTTCCAGGTATACATGGCACCTCAACCATTAAAGAAGAAAGCAACTGATACTTTGAAGAGACAGGCAGAGTCTCCTAAGCTTAGCGGTTCAATGGAGGAGTATCCAAGACAACATTATATTAATACTCCAGTTGCAAAGACTCACAGAGTCACATGAGGACAGACTCATCATGTTTCTCAAATAGTCCCATCCCAATCGAAGATGAATTTTGTAAGGATAACACCGCTATATACTTCTCCACCCAATGATGATGATGACAAAGGGTCACAGGATTTTTTTGAGGAGGTTGAGCATGAGCAATCATTAGTGGTGCCCCTGTCTGAGGTGGGTACCACCACTCACACATAGTAGTTAGAGGTACCCTAGTCTGAGAAGGGTACAATACAGATATCCCATGTTGCATAGTAGGCACGCGCATGTGCACATATCGCAGATACACCTTCTGAGAAGGGGTAGCTTAGGTGGTGTGTGGAAGGGATGCGGCATATTTATAACCTTAATCACACTGTCTGGGAGCTAGGTTGGCATAAATGATGTATCTACGAGGAGCGCAAGATCTATTTATCGAGGTTGCAGAGTTTACCAAAGCCGAGGGTATCATTTGATAGGCATCATCTCGAGTGGAGAAATAGGTCACTTTTGTTCTTATAGCCCAGCTATGGTTCATAAATTTTATAATTCTAATAGAGCCACTATATTCCTTTCTATATGCCATCATCCAGGCTTTATCAGATTCGTACGATAGCTATAACTTAATCACATATTAGTAAGAAGGGTTAGAGTTGATGTCAGAGAGAAGACTATCTTTAAATTCATATTTGGACCAAATTATATCACACCCATATCTACAGCAGAGTACGACCATTAGATTTAGGATCAAGAAGGATCGTTATATTATACGGGATGCTGAGCCCAGGGCTAAAAGGCTTGAGAAGGCTAGTTGGATAGTCAATTATATTTCACCACAGGGTGATATAACCCCATGGATTGAGGGGCAAGATGTGATTAAGAAGCGCCTGTTGATACTAGAGGCCAAATTTTTATAGTTGTTAATTTGATATTGCCTGATTCCCAAAGCTTCATATAATGCATTAATGTGGGAAGGATCTGCATTAGTTGACTTTTTGATGGTTGGTTATGATATTGATTTTTCTGAGATCGTCGGGCATGAGATACATGAGAGAGATTTTAAAGAACTTACTAACCTACCATTTCCTTGTATCATCCAAAGGCTATGTTATGAGGCAGGTGTACCTGAGTTACCAGGTATTGATTAAAGGGTGACTGTTACTGCTACTGCACAGATAAGGAACCTAAAAGGTCTGGTAGGTTCAAACATATTTAAGAGATCTAGACAGCCGGTAGCAGCACCACAGGCCTAGAATGAGGGCCCAATAGTTTCCATAATACCTAATAAGGCATATAGAGATAATACAGGTGTTGGTATAGATATGGAGATAGAGGAGTAGATAGGTGCTCTAGATTCTAGTACTCAAGGTGAGAGGACACATACTACTTATTTTTTAGCCCCGGCTTCAACCTCAGAGACGGTTGGTGCATCTACAGATCCTGTTTTCCCATCCACTATAGCTCATGCAACAGGTATGATTACTGTATCCAATGAGTTATTGCAGAGCCTAGTGGATAGCCAGAGAACTACAATCATTCGATTGAAGGTTTTCAAGATTGAGATGACTACCCTCTTTGGGTAGATGAGATCAAGGGTTAGGACTAAATTTGAGCAAGCCAAGACTAGATGAGAGGCTGCTTAGAGAGTCGTACTGTCAGATCTATGTGTCAACTTTTAGACATGAATTGATGAGCTAGAGATACAGGTTACATCCTAATATATAGAGATAGGTATGCTAGATTTGATTCATATAAGGGAGGATTTTTATATCTTACGTGCAGAGATACGCTCTCATGTAGAGAGTTATGTAGCAGCTACTTCTATGATACCCCCTATATTAAATATATCACCTTCATGTGCATCGAGATATCTTGACTTTTTCACGGAGGATGATGATGAGGTCCCAACAGTTAGGACCAAAAGAGGTCACTTGCACAATTTGTAGGATCCTGTTATGATAGAGGAGGAGGACCTTAAAAAGTCTAAACATGAATTGTTGGAGACTACATTAGAAGATAGGTAGAGGCGTGATACTATAGCAACGGGTGCATCATCCAGTAGTGCACCGCCACTGCCACTTCCCCCGCGGGCTTTTATACCCCATCTAAGGAGGCTCCTGACTTAGGAACTTAGTACTCCCCAGGTATGTTCCCACTTCCCTATGTTTTGTTTTGTTTTTAGTGCATTGGGGACAGTCTGTAGTTTTTAGTTGGGGGTGGGCATGCCATGCCGCCGTGGGTTTTTATTGCCATGCTTTTTTTCTGTCAGTCGCAATATGATTATAGAATTGGCATGTCTAGGATAATTATGTGTTGCATTATTTTTCTTTTTATTATGATGTTTTGTGTAATTAGGAGATTTTGAGTATTTAGGGCAGTAGTTAGATTTTGATTGATTTTTGATAACCCTCCAAAATTTAGTATTTTAGAACTGTATTTTGATGTATATATGTTGAACTCTATCGATCTTGTTAGGGAATTAGTATTAGTGACATGATAACCATTTGCTAACAATTGTATGAACTGAATAGGTAGTATTTGGTGATATTAACTCTGTGCTATGTGAGTGTGATAAACTACCTAGTTCCCTTTGTATGTTAAATTCAGAACTTACCTAGTTAGTCTTGCCTCAGCTAAATGATTGTTGGTTACGAAAGTATCATAGGCCATTTTTTATTATAGTCCATTTAAAGCCTGAATGACCTTCCGTGTGTGAATTATATCCCTTCATCCCTAATTTTTATCCTTATATCCTATTTTTCTTATTACACCTTTCACCTTCTTATTTGTGTTATAATGAACCTATTTTGGTCCTAGTCCTCTTTGGACATTGTGCACCTCAACATAGGCAAAAGACGTAAGTTGAGGGTGGCTATCATAGGGGTGCATATTGTAAAATGGGTGTGAAGAAGCGTAAAATAAAAGAAAAATTTAGCAAGTTTATGGTAGAAAAAGAAAAAAAATAAAAGTTGTGAAAAGGGAAAAAATAAAAGACCACACCCAACCTGAATGTGCAGTAAAAGAATAAAAAGAAGAAATAAGGTTGGAATAAAAGGAAATTGGTTAATAAGTAAGACTCTAAAGTTAGTGTAGTGCAAAGGAGGCTTAGTTACTTTAAATGTCCATACCTATCACACCAGTCCTCGTGCCTACATTACAAGCCAAGTAAAGTCCTATAGTGATCCTGACTTGACTACCTGAATGCTAAGGTAAAGAAAATAAGGGAAATCCTATGGTATTTGACATACATTGACTATAACTTCTTTATTGAGTGAGAGTGTCTCTTGACCGTCCTTGCATTGATATGCATGATTTCATATTAGTGACTGGGACATTCTTGTTGTGAGGGAACTTCATTCATATTGCTAGCTTTCTGCTTGTGTCGGGAAGTGTAATTTGTACATATGAGTGGTTTTCTGATGCTAACGTAATTGTCATACCTTAATCCCATTATGTCATATTGT
Organism: Capsicum annuum; assembly: GCF_002878395.1. Lineage (NCBI taxonomy): Eukaryota > Viridiplantae > Streptophyta > Magnoliopsida > Solanales > Solanaceae > Capsicum > Capsicum annuum. The sequence continues at coordinate 153,272,032 of NC_061120.1, read as the reverse complement.
TGTGCTTCATATTTATACATAGTTGGTTTCAAAAAGAAATATAGGAGGGGATGTTGTGATTTGAACTAAATGCGATAACTGACTGCCTTGAATATCTTAGATTCTCTTATTTAAGCATCTTTTTAGTTTTGTTGTGTTTTTGTTTCCTGAGAAAATGCAAATATTCTAAGTCGAGGGTGTTGATGTGCTATAGAAATATAACACTTTCGATGCTTAAAATGAGGAAAATATGTAAGTTTCTGAGGCTTTTTTGTTAGATATGATCCATTATGGGTATGTTTTGCAGGAAACCATGATTTGCATAATAAGTTCATGAAAATGGTGAAAAAGGTGTTTTTGGACACTTTTGGAGCGATTATGGATGATTGGGATGTTTTCTGGCTTGATCGTGGTCAATGCATGTTTGATATTCGAAGTAGAGCTAAAAAATTGACTCCAAACACCTACTAAGTCAACCTACGAACCACATGTTGACCTATGGACCACAGGTAGACAAAGCAGATACTAGAAAGTCCAAAATCCAGATAACTGACTTGCAGGAATTTTCTCATCCGATACCTGTGGTTGGTACCTGCGCCCAGGGTTGACCGTAGGTACAACTTGCGGCCAGGACAAAACTGCAAGGACAGGGAGTGGGTGTCCACCGACCCTGATTTCTCCTATTCCATTCGGGCTTAATTTTTAGGGTTTTCTCTTGTTCTATAAATACCCTTTATGTACTTTTTAGTAGAGGTTAACCACTTTTTACACTTAGAAACATATTTTGATTTCAAGATCCATATTTAATGTTGGGATTTATTTCTATTGACTTTGCTTGATTATTCAGTCTATAGTTGTGGATTTCTTTCATCTTGTCATTGTGATCTCATCTTTTCTTTCCAATATGAATATTATTGATCTCTTCACAATCATAAGCGGATAAAATCCATAGCTAGGATTGTGGAAACCCTGACAGATTGACGAAGTAGGGGAAGTCTGATTGTTGATTGAAAACCCATACCCATGGAATGTATTACTTTATCTTCAATATGATTGATTTCTTAATGGGTTTACACATTAGGATTGTGCCTAGATATTATTACTTTCTCTAATCAAGGGGTAGTAACTAGGAAAAGATAAAGACAACAGTAATTTAGCGAGTTTATAGTCAATTCATTACAGTACAATGATATGTCTGTATGATTATTAGCCTTCATCTAATAACTTGGTACTCAAAAGGTGATAGTTAACTGGGACCAGGGTAAGGGTTAGTAACATAAAATTCTGAGACTCAATAGATACAGGGTGAAATCCTCCTACTCATCCAAAAGACTGTTGGAGGTAAATAACTTATCGATTTTGCATGTAAGGTATTGGGTTGGATCAACAACACACTAGAAACTTATGGAGTGGAGATGCCAGGAAATTACACAATCCTAGTGTTGACTTATAACTGATTTTTAACTAAGTTAATATTGTTCTGTGTTCGAGACTACTACAAACAAATCCCCTCTTTTACTTTCTTATTTTTCCCAAAGACTATAACCACTGAGATCTGTCAAACTGCATATTCCTTTGGGATTCGACCCCAATCATATTTAGGTTACTATATCCTGATAGCGACCGTATCATCATCTAAAAATAGGTGTTGTTTGGATGTCATCAGTAATTTTATGCGACCCCACGTGGGAACTTAAAAGGTGGATTTATGAACTCTAGTAGAAGCTGGACGCCATGAGAGCAAGGCTGCTTTGTGATATTTGAAGGCTAAGGAGGGCCCTACTGGTGCTGATTGACGATTGTTCTATTGACAATAATAATAATAATAATAATAATAATTAGGTTATGTTGCAACAGATGACTTACTTATTAGAATCAAATTCAAGTTCTATTGACATATGTGAGTCATCTATGGAAATAGATGATTTATTTGTTGCACCGATGATTCATCTATTGTAACAGATGACTTATCTATTGCATTAGCTGATTAATCTGTTGCATTAGATGATTAATCTGTTGTAACAGATAACCCATCTCTTCGATTCATGTTGCAGTACTATAGAATTATAAACATGAACCCAATATATGAGTCTTCCATTGCAACAAATGACTCATCTGCCATAATAGATGAGTCATCTGTTGTAATAAATGACTTATATATTGGATCCATGTTTGGGTTCTTCTTTCCATTGTTGAAAAAAAATAGCTGTAGCAGTGTACCTAGATGACAAAATCAACTAAAAAATCATATTTTACTTACCAAAGTCACCTATGAAGTAATGCCAAAGTGATGTACGAAACAAAATTTGACCTAAAAAATTAGTTAAGTATCAGCAGTAGCAGTAACAACAACAATAATGGTCAACAAGAAGAAGATGAAGATGATAATAAAGAAGAAGATGATGATAATGAAGCAGAAGATGATGAATAAAGAAGCAGCAATAATGAACAACAAAAATTGTAAAGAGAGAGAAAATAACAATGGATGAGAAGAGAGAGAAACACACATTTCTCCCTTCATTTCCTGTTATATTAGGTTAATATTTGGATCAAAGTGTAAATTAAAAAACTTGTGGGCTATTCTCAAAATTTTCCAACTTTCTTAATCCATAATAAAGTAATTGTCGCTTGAGTCACCTGTACCTTATTTTGAAACTCTTTTGTCACTTTTAACTCAATTGCCCAACTATATTCATCATATTGGCCTATTTACCCTATAGATTATCATATTCATTTTAGGCTAAGTCAAACGATATGAATATCTAAAAATATTAACAAGCTACTAAATTTGAGCTATTTCATAAAATCATAATCACATCCATACAATCATGACATTATATTATTCAAAAGAGATTAAGGGGTACGCCTTGCAAAAATTGATTCACAACAAAAGAACGAAGAAGTCACGAACCAAATCTTGAACTCTATTCTTTCCCTCTTTTTCTAAAATTTCTTTTTATCCTTTCATTACTATTTTTTTTTTTGGTTTTTTCTCCCTTTTCCCCAAGTTTTATTTATTTATTTTTTACATTTTATCTAACGTTTTCTTTTCCTTGTTATCACTGTAACTCACATTTCTCTTAAGTTTTCTCCTAAGTTTTTCTTTTCTTTTCTTTTTGTCTGTCCTCTTTTCTTAAGTAGTTCTCTTCCTTATTACCATTTCTCCTCTTTTTAAGTGTTGTACATTTTTCGTTAACATAAAAGTATTGAGGGGAAGTTGTGAGGGAGTTAGAGTGTGGAGAGTTTGAGATGAATATGGGTGTGTGGGTTGGAGAAAAGAGGGATTAGTGGGTAGTTTAAAATTCTTTTTTTAATTAATGACATATATAAAATATAATGATAAAATATTAGATTATTATGAAATATAAAGCAAAGAAGAAGAAGAATAGAGAGAGAGAGGAGAGAGTAATTCTTATTTCTCTTGAGGGATTCTTTATTGTGTCAATTATAATGAAGGAAACTCCTTTATTTATAGGGAAAAACTAACTTTGGGGTTTCTAAATTTTTCATAAATAGACATTCACTATATATGATAAAGTATGCATTCACTATATATGGTAAAGTGGACATTCACTATATATTGAGTCGTATGTTCATAGTTTTACTTGCTTCTGCCATTCTGTTTCCCTCAGACTATTAAGGGAAAGTAAGGACACCGGTGATCTCTATATTCACCTATGTAATTTTAAATATACTTACAATATTTCCCCATGAATGTCTAATTGATAGATAATGTGCCTCATTAAAACCTTCACTTTTTTTCCTTCACTAAATTAAACCTTAGTGAAGGAAAAAGAGTACACATCACTAACGATACACATATAGGCTTCCTCATTAAAAACCATACAAGAAAGCTAGTGGAACAAAATCTCGCGAGGGAAAAAGAGTACAACACGTATTAACTCTCCCTAATGAGAACATCCTTGAACCTTTGCATTTCAAACTTGTGCACCATCTTCTTAAAAGTTGCAGTTGGTGGAGACTTAGTGAATAAATCAGCTACATTATCACTTGAATAAATCTATTACATGTTAATATCACCATTCTTTTAGAGATTATGTGTATAGAAAGCCTTGACGGAATATGCTTTATTCTATCTCCTTTTATGAATTCTCCATTAAGTTGTGCTATGCATGTTGTATTATCTTCATAAAATTCATAGGTACTTTGTCATATTTTAAACCACGTTTTTATCAAATGAGATGTATGATGGACCTCAACCAAACACATTCTCGTCTAGCTTTATGAATAGCTATTATCTCAGCACGATTCATTGAAGTGGCTAGATAGACTACTTTGTATATCTCTAAGATATGGCAGTGTCCCCACATGTGAAAAAATTGCATGTTTGAGACTGCGATTTATGCGAGTTAAATAAATACCCATCATCAATATAATCAACAAAATCGGGACTATAATCTTTAGAATAAATTAAATCATGTGTTTGATCTCATTTCAATGTCTCCTAGTAGGAGCAAAATTATACCTTGCTAACAAATTAACCGAACGAGACTATATCAGGCCTTATAGTATTTGCAAGATACATTAGTACATCAATTGCACTAAGATATGATACTGCATAACCAATTCAATTCGGTATATTTCTCATGTCAGCAAGTAATCAATTTCTTTGAAAACTCTCCAAGAGTTCCAATAATTTTCAAGCTATAATCTTATACAATATAAGGATTATAAATAAGTTTCCCAGAAACTTTTAAATGCTTCAAACATTTTGAATCCTTAGAAAAGTTTTCATATAAATTTTTTCAAGTGACAATATTCAACATTACATGAGTGACATCTTCAAGTATCTGGACTGCAAATCAAATAAGTTTTATACTTACCAAGATGCATCCTTCCATGTCACTCAATAAATATTTCTACGTCAGCATGCTTAATAAATATAGAATTTAGATCTTCATAATATTTTACAATATTGAGATAATATTGTATCAAAGAAATTATTCATTTGATTCCTACAATACTTTAGTATATAATATTTTATATTTCAAATCAATACATGAAGTTTTGTTCTCATTAGCAATGATTCAACTATTTATCGAAGACATTCTATGACAAATCAATATTATCAAGATGAATTGTCTTGATTACAAAATCTGAAAATTATGCTCTTAACTCAATTTTATTGAGCAAGCAACTTTATAAATGTCAAACTGTAGGATGACAATAAATGTACATGTGATCATCTTATTGATGCATCTTTTCAACATATCACATGAAGGTTAACAGGCCTATATTCACCTTTTATAATTTTCAGATCTTAAGGGATCCAATCTCAACATTAGTTGGTCCAACCAACTTATCATGAGAACAAGCAACATTAAAAGTAATGAAGAATTTTCTAATTCTTCAATATATGTTCAATACTCAATATGCACATCTTTGGGATGGCGCAATTGTTCATGTCAATTTATGAATTTTTATTCTAGCAAACTCCAAGTTTATCATGACATGCACCTTTTACTTTAATAAATTTTAGATTTACTATTACATGAATAAATTTCAGATTTACTACTTTAGAAGTAGATTTCCAAATAACTCTTCTCAATTATTCATCCTCTTTTAGAGTTGAGTTGTGATATCATCACAATCAAGAGCACGTTTGCATTAGTAAGCTTCTCATTTTCCAGGAATAGAATATAATCGTGCCTTAAGCCTATCAAATTTTGATAGCTTATAACCTCCTTCATAATATTGCTGCATCAGGAGCACGTCGAGGCATATATATCTTTCAAAGTATATCATATATTGCTACCATATTCATTCAAGAATAGAGCAAAATTATTATCTTTCAGACTTATCATATATTGCTATCATATTCACTTCATAGAATGAAGCATATTCAATGGAAAAATTTCATGTTTATCAAATACATATTATTTTTGTCTTAGTCATCATAATATCATCAATATGGTGTATTAAGATTCAAGTTAATATCTTATCCATATAAACGCGTCTTAGGCAAAACTCAGTGGGAATTGGACCCAACATCTTATCATCATGGTGTATTAAATCTTTTAACCCAGTGTCTTACCCTCTTAATGAGATGAGACTTAAATTCATCATCATATATTTTAACAGCATAGTTCTTCATGAACAAATTGAAATCATAAGTGGTTCCAAACCAATTATTTTTTCTCAAATCCAACAATAATTATATCATTAGTTGCAAAAGACAAATAATATAAGAAATTACTAACCTTGAAATTACATTTATATTTATAATCTTACCTTGTTTGGTAGTGTCTTTTGCTGATAACGTTTTATGAAATATAAAGCAAAGAAGAAGAAGAATAGAGAGAGAAGAGAGAATAATTCTTATTTCTCTTTAGGGATTCTTTATTGAGTCAATTACAATGAAGAAAACTCCTTTATTTATAGAGGAAAACTAAACTTGGGGTTTCTAAATTTTCCATAAATAGACATTCATTATATATGGTAAAGTATACGTTCACTATATATGGTAAAGTAGACATTCACTATATATGGTAATATATTTACAACATAGATAATAATTTTGAACTTACAAAAAATAAGAAAATTTTTTAGCTAGTCTTAAAAATATAATTAATAAAATATTAATATCACTATTTTATTTATTAAAAACTAAACTAAAATAAAACATATCTTTTAGAACTTTTTTTCTTCTGAAAATTAAAAAAAAGTTATCCTACAGTGTTACTCTATTCTTTTTTGTAGTTTTTAAATCTTTTAAAATAAACTTTTTAAAGATAAGATAAAATTAAAATATTTAATTTAAATATAAAAAAATATTTTAAACACTACAATTACTGTAAAACCTAAGGTATGACCAAAAATTAAGTATTTACAGTATTGACTAAAATATTCGATGAACTTTTTTTTGGTCAAGACGATTGCATTAAGTTAAATAAAGCACTGGGGCGTTCCTAGCAAGATTTAGTCGGGGTTAATTACAAAACAAAAACCAGACCCTATATCCGGGCTTAAATTACAATCATTTATTGATCTTGTAAAAAATATTCCAGCCATGTCTGCCCACAATGGCTTCTATGCACACATCGACGGAACTTTAAAAAAGTTACTTGTCAATTGCAATTCCAGCTGAGATCCTAGCTTTCCCAATACTTTTGCTACCCCATTTTTCTCCCTATAGCAGTGTGACACAATGGGCCTTCCTGTTCTTCTTAGTTTTGACCTGCATTCATCAATTAATGAGTCATAAAATAAGTCAACATTAGCTAGCCAGGATAAGACTTCAATCAAATCAGTGCAAATTTTGATTGGCCGAAGGTTATTTTCCTTCACAAGGCGAAGTCCTTCGTGGAGGGATATGAGTTCCATCTAATTGTTAGTAGCCCAAGTATAGACTTTAGAGAATCCTAGAACCCAACTACCATCAGAACCACGAATCGCCCCGCCCCGCTCCCCCCAATACCCCCTTTTCCTGGGTTTCCCTTGGAAGCCCAGTCAGTATTGAGCATAAAAAAGCCTGACTTGGGTATGATCCATCTAAGGTTGTGTCCACTTTACAGTGGGACTACTTATTAGGACAGAAAAGAGTGATATACTCTAAGATCTTATCATAAGCCTATTTTTAGTTAGGATGAGCACACAAGTTGTTGAAAGTGTTATGGTTTTTGTTTTTCCATATAGCCCAAAGGCTGAATAGGAGGATATTGTGCCAGTTGAGCATTTTATTAAAACTCTTGTGCTTTAGTGATGACCATGTGGAATGCCAATTTTGGGGGTAAAAACTAACAATGTTAAGCCCATAAATCTTAGGAACAAACTCGAAGAGATATTTCCAGAACTCTTTGGTGATAGGGAAATCAAAAAAGATATGGACTATGTCTTCAATATGATTATTACAGGCCCTGCATATAGGGCTAATATACAACCCTATCCTAGCAAGATAGGAAGAATTAGGGAGCCTGTTATGTTGTGTAAGCCAAAGAAAAGTTTTAATCTTTGGAGGACCATTGATATGCCAGATCCACTTAAAAGAATATCTGATATGAATATCCGGGGCTTTACCAATGCTGGTAATAAGGTTGTACATGGATTTGGTAGTAAAATACTTACTCCCAGTGAGGCCCTAGATTAAATGATCAACATGAATTTTAGGATTCCTCCTAAAGAAACTTTGCACACTGAGGATAAGATCATGAGGCAGTTAGAGTGAAAAGTCAGAAAAATTCCAAACACCCTTATTCCACACCACGGGTAGGGTTAATTTGGACTCAGGGAGGGAGGGAGGTCCTTGAATTAGATTACTTAGAGGTTCTAAATGAGGGATCCATCTATCCACTCAAAAGTTAACATTATTACCATTTTTGGCAATATAGTGGGCCCCAATTTTACATAAGACCCCACCATGAATAGTAAATTTCCAAATTCTAGAGGAAAACTTACTAGGAGGGAGGTTAGGTTTCTCATACTTACTCTTGAGGGTAGAAGTCCACAGGCTTTTTGGGCTATAGTAATATCTCCAGGCTAAGCTAGCACTAAAAGTATCATTTCTGGCTTTTTCTCTCTGAATCCCAAGACCCCCAGCATCTTTAGTCTTGGAGATGAAATCCTAGCTTAAGAGGTGTAGTTTTCTCTTCTCAAAAATTGTCCCAAGGTAAAATTCCTCTGAATTTTGTCAATCTGGGAGATGATGGTACTTAGGAGAGAAGTATATTTCATATCATGGGTAGGGAAACTATTAAGAGAAGATTTTCTAAGGTGTCCCTACCAGCCAAAATTAAAAGATTAACCTTCCAGCCAGCTAGTTTAGTATTGAGGTTATCAAGGATGAAATTAAAGTCTTTGTTATCAGGCTTTTTATGGAAAATTAGGAAACCTAGCTATTTACCAAAGCTACCAAAGGTTCTGATAGAGAGGATATTTGAGAGGTGATCTTTGGTATGGAATGAGCAGTTCCTAGAGAAAAAGGCCTTAGACTTGGAGCGATTGATCTTTTGAACAGAGTGAGAGCTAAAGTCCTGGAGAACTTCAGAAATGGTAACACATTTTTCTTTGGGGGCTTTGGCAAAAGAGTTAGGTCATTAGTAAAGAAGATGTGAGAGATCTTAGGGCCTCTTTTGCTGATAGAAATGGGTTGCCATTTCAAGGTGTCAATCTCATAGTCAATTCTCCTAAAGAGAAGCTCCATTCTCATAATAAAAAGATAAGGGGAAATGGGATCTCCTTGCCTTATACCTCTAGTGAGTTATAAGTTATTCTTTTCTCCATTAATAAGAATAGAGATAGTGGATGAGGAGATGCAAGACATAATAAGGGAGGACATTTTGGGAGGGATATTAAATAAATAGAGAGCCTTTCTACTGAAGGACCATTCAATTCTATCAAAGGATTTTCCAAAGTCAAATTTTAATATCATACTACCCTGCTTGCCTTTCATTTTCTAGAAGTGAGAGATCACTTCCTGGAAATTGATAGTATTGTCCGAGGTTATTCTGTTAGGAAGGCAGTTTAGCTTGACTAGTACCAATAATCTTAGCTAAATGAGGTCTAAGTCATCTAGAAATAATCTTGGTGATGAGCTTGTATTGGGTATGACAAAGCTCAATAGGTCTAAAATTTCTTAGACTGGAAACATTAAGGCATTTAGGAATGAGGCAAAGGTAGGTAGAGTTTACCTTAGGGTCAATTATGCCTTTAGAGAAGGTTTCCTCCCAGAACTTAGTAAAAGAGGGCCCAAGGATGTTCTAGTACTTCAGGTAGAAAAAAGGGGTGGAGGCCATCCAGTTCAAGGGCCTTGTCAGTTTTAAAAGAGAGATAATATTCCTAATCTCCTCAGTAGAGGGGATTATATCAAGAAGAGAGTGATCATCAGGATGGAGAGATCCCCTAGAAGAGGGATTAGCTTGACAACACATGTAGGAGGAGTTGTGACCAGTCATGAAAAGAGAGTGATAATAGGATACAATATGATAGTTGATGGCTTCAGAGCAGACCATCCAGTTACCACATTCATCCTTTAAAGCATTAATCCTATTTTTTCTTTTTTTACTAAGAGTATAGGTGTAAAAGAACATGTGTAACACCCCGTGGTATCCTTGATTTAATACCTTATGTTGTAGCATGCTTAAGGGGTTAATCACTTGAAAATTTACTAAGGTTCAAAAGGACTTAGTCATATTTTAAGCTCCTAAACTTTTGTGACCTATAAATCAATTTTTCCAACCTTGAGATATGAATTTTTAAATTGATTCATGTTTGGGGGAGTAAGGGGGATGTCTCGGTAAAGTTTTAGATTTTTCAGACAATGTTATGGATGTGTTTGATATTGGAAATAGTGACACGATGTGAAGTCGATACACCGTGTTGATGATAGCGTTGATGAAATAGTGGACCGACGCGATCTCAATGCGTCGCATCAGGTAATGTGTCGGTGCCCAGTTCGCAAATTCTTTTAAATAATCAGCCTTAGGAAGGGTAATTCTGTATTTTTTCCTCATCATAACTCTGCCATTACATAAATTAAAGAGTGTTTGGGGAAAATTTCATCAAAAACTACTCTTATTATCTCAAAAAAACCCCTAGTTCCTTCCCAATAGATCAAGAGTTCATCTTTAAAGTCAAGAATTTCAAGAACGTAAATAAGATTTGGATTCCACTCTCCCTCCCAAGTAATCAAAGGTATGTGGGACTATCTCAAACCTTATGGGCATGGATTTTACTATTTTTAAATTAGTTTTAAAGTATATATATATATACAAATGAATTCTGTTTCAAGATTGTTGATGATTATGTGTCAAGGATTTCATATTGTTGTAAAGAAATTGTGGAAATTGTGATGAAGTGTTTTCATCTCAAAATACTTTCATGTGATTTTGTGATGTCAACATTGAGAAGTTAATGAGAGAATGAGACTTGTGATTTCCTCTTTTACTATAAATTTAATTGGATTTACATATTGTGAATTGAATTTAAAACTGTTGAAAGCTTGGATCTGTAGATGGAATATTACGGATGAATTGTACTAGTTATTTTCATGAAGTAATGAAAGAGCGTTTTACTTATTGTATAATGGTCATAATTCTTATTTAGAATGGTTTTGAAGTGATTGAAAAAGGGTGACCACCGCAGAATAAATATTAAGAATGGTTTGATTTTTTTTAACTGTTTTTGAAATAAGAACTTTTGTTCAAATAGTAGAGCTTTTGGGTGGTCAATAAATATCTTTTGAAGTAAGATAAGGGCAGTAGAGATGTGTGACATGACTTAAGTCTAGGTATGACGATACCCTATTTTTTATATACCCGAATGATATTAAGAAAGAATGAACTTTTCAAAGAAGATATGGTTTAAAGAATCTAAAATTGGGCTTAATAGAGTTAGATGGTTACTCGAAGAAGGCACAATTTAAATAACTCATTGTCTAAAATTGTGATTTGCCAACACGGGTTTATAATACCCGAAAGGGAAATTGTACGCTGGCGACGGTCTTATGGCATAGTAGAGAAGCAGAGACTCCAATCTTTGCGGTAAAGTTGGGTTGGGGGCTTGGCCGCTGAGTCAAAGGAGGATTCCATATAGCCCATGGAATAGCAGAGTTGTAGGATATACCATCTAGCTCAGAAGTAAGGTAAAGAGTAGAGTCATGATTTACAGAATGCGTTTTAAAAGTTTCAGATTATGCCCATGTGTTTTCAACTATTTCAAGATGATATGTATGATTTATGAAAGGCTCTTACCTACGTTGTTATAAAAATGTATATTTTGTTTTTTGGTTGTTCTGCATACTAGTACAATTTTATTGACCCCCGATATTTCATGGTCTGAGGCTCAGTCTAGAGGTCCAGCTAAACCGTAGAGTTTTCAGACAGAAGTGAAGTGTGCAGTTGGTGAGCCTTGTCTATTTTGGAAGGCCTATTTTTTTAGATACTAGCTATTTACTTGGTTTTGGTCCACTGGGGGCCTTGTCCCAGTTTCAGATAGTTTGATAATTTTGTATGTAATAGAGATTTTGCAGACAGAAACAGATGTTGTTTAGAAGTTGATGGATTTTTTTTCATATTGATATACTTAACTCAGAATATGACCATGATTCTATTTTGTTTATGTTCCACGTCTTTTCTTTATGGCTACGAATGGTGTTCATGATGTACCAGATAGAAAGGAGCGTCTGGGCCTATATGGTTAGAGATGATCGTCATGGCTAGGGTCCCGACTAGAGTTGTGACAAACTTGGTATCAGAGCATGCTTCATAGTCCTATTGTTTCTACAAAATCACGCTGGGTAGAGTCTTGTTTATGGGTATATAGCGAGCCACACTTATAAACAGAAGGCTACTAGGCATTTAGGAATGTCTCCCTTCTTTGTGATTTAGTTTGTGCTGTAGAGTCTAAAATGTCCTCTAATCAATGGTCTCTTGTATTTTAGAAAAGCTATCATGCCTCCACATTGCTCCAATGATCAAAATGCCAAAACTGAAGATGTCCATCTTACCCATGGGATGAGGACACGTAATAGGGTTCACACTCCTGAATTTGTTGCTTTTTTGGAAGTCCCTCCCGTTCAGACCAGTCCTCTTAGGGCACCTAGGGATCCCCAGTTTGGAACTAATTACACCAAACCTCCCTAGAGACAGATATCAAATATTAAGTTCAGACAGTCGATGCATATAATTGCACAGTTGGTAGCTTTACAGACTCGACGATCGGAGTATGTTGGGTCTATGTCTGGTGCATCTAAGACTACACAGGTGGGTCAGTTTATGAGGTTGAACCTGCCTAAGTTTACTAGTACAAAGGTGGAGGGGGATCCACAAGAGTTTATAGACGAGATGGAGAAATTTTTTTGAATGATGTATGTGGGTGAAGTGGAAGGGGTTAGACTAATGGCTCATCAACTTAAGGAGATAGCAAATCAGTGTTACAATGAGTGGGAAGATTCGAAAGGTGAAAATGCTGAGTCTTCTGTGTGGAGAGAATTTGTGAAAGATTTCCTGGACCAATTCTTTTCCCAGGAGTTTAGTGAGTCCAAGGCTGAAGAGTTCATCAATTTGAAGCAGGGGAAGATGAGCGTCAAGGAGTACACTCTAAAATTTAATCAGCTATCCCATTATGCTCCTGAATTGGTGGTAAACATGAGGGCCTGTATGAGGAAGTTTGCATCAAATCTTTAGGATGACTTAGTATTAAAGTGCAAAGGGGCGATGTTGAACAGAAATATGGACTTCTCTAGATTGTCCATTCATATGCAGCTGGTTAAGGATAAGAAAAAGAGGGTTGCAGAAGCAAGAGAGAAAGATAGACAGGCCAAGAGGTCTAAACCAGCAGATCAGAACTATAGTCAGCACCAAGATGGTAATTAGGGTAACAGGTGGCCGAAGAAAAAGTTTTGGAGTCATGCCCAGTCATCATCCAGTTCTTTAGCGCCCAGACCTCCATTTGATCGGCGATTTTAGAATTATTAGCCTAGCCATAGATCAAGAATTCAAAGAACTTAGTCTCAGGGAAGCATAGCACATACTCCTCGGCCTTATCCACACTGTGAAAAATATGGGAAGGATCTTCATGGATCGTGTCAGTTCGGTACTCTTATTTGCTATGCTTGTGGACAGCCATCCATATAAAAATAGATTGTCCCACGGCGAAATAAAACCTTTGAGTCACTAAGTCTTAGGTGAATTCCACTGCTCCTCCTCCTCCTAAGGATGCTACTTCAGCTACCAGAAGTGGTTGCAACCTGTTATATACCTTGTTCAATCTTAGAATATAGAGGCTCTCCCAGATGTAGTCATAGGTATGCTACAAATCTTTTCCTGTAATGCGTATATATTACTTGACCTAGGGTCTACCTTGTCTTATGTGACCCCGTATGTGGCAGTTAGTTTTGGGTTTGAGCCTGAATTTATTTCAGAACCTTTTTCTGTATTTACTCCTGTTGGTGACTCTGTGGTAGCTAGAAGGGTGTATAAAAATTATGTAGTGACTATTTATGACCATGATACTGTGGCAGATCTTATAGAGCTTGACATAATTGATTTGAATACCATCTTGGGAATGGATTGGCTCCACTCGTGCTATGTTGTCCTAGACTATAGAACCCGAAAGGTTACTTTCTCTTTTTTAAATGAACCTGTGATAGAATGGGAGGGGTATTCCTTAGCACCAAAAGGAAAATTCATTTCTTATCTCAGAGCCTTCGAACTTATATCTAAGGACTGTTTGTATCATCTTATTCGGGTTAAGGATTCTAATGCTAAGAGTCCTCCTCTCCAGTATGTCCCTATAGTAAATGAATTCCTGGAATTCTTTTCCGATGATATTCCAAGAATAACCCCATATAGAGAGATAGATTTTAGCATTGACTTATTGCTGGACACTCATACCGTTTCTATTCCGTCATATAGGATGGCTCCGACAGAGTTGAAAGAACAGTTAAAAGATTTACTTAACAAAGGTTTTATCCGTCTTAGTATTTCTCCCTTGGGTGCATCTGTACTCTTCGTGCATAAGAAAGATGGTTCCCTCTGCATGTGTATAGACTACCGTCAGCTGAATAAGGTCACTGTTAAGAACAAATATCCTCTCCCTTGAATTGATGATCTCTTTGACCAACTTCAGGGTGCTAGGTATTTTTCAAAGATAGACCTTCATTCGGGGTATATCAGTTGAAGGTTAGGGAGGCTGATATCCCCAAAATAGCTTTTCGAACCCGATATGGCAATTATGAATTCTTAGTCATATCCTTCGTACTGACTAACGCCTACAACTTTCATGGATCTAATGAATAGAGTGTTCCGTCAGTTTTTAGATCAGTCTGTTATAGTTTTCATTGGCGACATTTTGATATATTCTAAAAGTAAGGAGGATCATGCCAATCATCTCCGAATTATTCTTCAGACCCTCAAAGATCATAAATTGTATGTAAAATTTTCTATGTGTGAATTTTGGCTTGATGCTATTGCTTTCTTGGGGCATATTGTGTCTAGTGAGGAAATTAAAGTTGATCCCCAAAAGATTGATGCAGCGAGGAAATGGCCCAGACCCATGACTCCAACCAACATTCGAAGCTTCTTGGGTTTAGTAGGGTATTATAGAAGATTTGTAGAGAGTCTCTCTTCCATAGATGCTCTACTTACCAAGTTGATACAAAAAAAGATGAAATTTGTGTGGCCTGACTCTTGTGAGAATAGTTTTGAGAAGTTGAAAGACAAGTTAACTACTACACCTATTTTGACTCTTTCGGAGGGTACAGAGGGGTTTGTTGTATACTGTAATGCATTCTAAGTGGAACTTGTATGTGTACTTATGCATCATGGCAAGGTGGTAGCTTATGCATCTAGGCAGTTAAAGGTGCACGAGTGAAATTACTCCACTCACAACTTGGAGTTAGCGGTTGTGGTATTTACAATTAAAATATGGAAGCATTATCTTTATGGGGTACATGTTGACATATTTATTGACCACAAAAGTTTGAAGTATGTTTTCTCCTAGAAAGAGTTGAATCTTAGGCAATGGCGGTGGTTGGAACTGTTGAAGCATTATGAAATGAGCCTGCATTATCATCAGAGTAAGGCGAATGTGGTGGCCGACGCCTTCAAGAAATTATCTATGGGTAGGTTTTCTCATGTTAAGGAATAAAAGAGGGAGATGGTGAAAGATATTCATCGGCTTGCAAATCTAGGAGTACGACTTTTGGATTTCGAAGATGGCGGAGTAATTATATATGAAATAACTTAGTATTCATTATGTGTGGAAGTTAAGAAGAAACAGGCCAAGGATCCCATCTTGATGCAGATTAAGAAAGATGTGCGTCAACAGAAGGTGATGGCTTTTGAAATTGGCGATTATGGTATTTTGAGGTACCAAGGCAGGCTGTGTGTACCGAATCTAGAAGGTTTGTGAGAGAGGATCCTCGATGAGGCTCACACTTTGAGTTATGTTGTTCACCCAGGCTCTACTAAAATATACCATGATCTTAAAGCTACATATTGGTGGAATAATATGAAACATAATGTTGCTGATTTTTGTTTTTTAGTGTTTGAATTGCCAACAAGTAAAAGTAAAACATTTGAGACCCGGTGGTACTTCCCAAGAGATAGCTTTGCCTATGTGGAAATAAGAGATGATTAATATAGACTTCATCACAGGACTTTCGAGGTCCCAAAACCAATATGATTCCATTTGGGTAATTATGGACTGACTGACCAAGCCAGCTTACTTTCTGCCTGTGAGGACTAACTATTCGGGAGATGATTATGCCAAGCTATATATCGAAGGAATAATTTGTTTACATGGAGCACCTGTGTTCATTATATCCGATCGAGTTACGCAATTCTCTTTGTAGTTTTGGCAATCTTTTCAGAAAGGTTTAGGTACCCAAGTGAATCTGAGAACTACATTCCACCCTCAAACCGATGGACAAGCGGAACGCACCATTCAGACCTTTGAGGATATGTTGAGGGTTTATGTAATTGACTTCAAAGGTAGTTGCGTAGATAATTTTCCATTGATAGAGTTCGCTTACAATAATAGCTACCATGCCAGGATTAAGATGGCTCCTTTTGAAGCACTCTATGGGAGGATATATAAATCACTGATTGGGTGATATAAAGTGGGTGAGATGCGGTTGTTTGGACCTGATCTTGTTCATCAGTAAATGGAGAAGGTGAAAATTATTTGAGAATGACTTAAGACAGCTCAGAGTCACCAAAAATCCTACGCCGATGTTAGAAGAAGGGAGCTGGAATTTGAGGTTGGAGATTGGGTATTTTTAAAAGTCTCCCCTATGAAGGGAGTCATGCGATTTGGGAAGAAAGAGAAGCTGAGTCCTCGCTTTATAGGACCATATCAGATTGTGAGAAGGATAGGTGGGGTTGCTTATGAGTTAGAGTTGCCTGCAAGTCTGGCTTCCGTTCACCTAGTATTCCATGTGTCTATGTTGAAAAAGTTCATTGGAGATCATTCCCTAGTATTGCATATTGAGGAGATCAAAGTGACCGACTCCTTATCATATAAAGAAAAACCTATTGCTATCTTGGACTGCCAATTTTGAAAGTTAAGGAATAGGGAAATAGCTTCGGTTAAGGTGCTATAGAGAAATCAACAAGTTGAGGAAGCTACTCGGGAATCAGAAGATGATATGCAGATTAGATACCCAACTCTCTTTGAGACTATTGATGACAACCTAAATGGTATGATTTAAAACCTACTCTCTTTATCTTTTCCCTAGTATGCTTGAAATCGTGCTTGTTTGTGTTCCGAGCCATCATTCGGGGATGAATGATCCCAAGGGGGGATAATGTAACACCCCGTGGTATCCTTGATTTAATACCTCACATTGTAGCATGCTTAAGGGGTTAATCACTTGAAAAATTCCTAAGGGTCAAAAGGACTTAGTCATATTTTAAGCTCCTAAACATTGTGTGACCTCTAAATCAATTTTTGCAACCTTGAGATATGAATTTTTAAGTTGATTCATGTTCGGGGGAGTAAGAGGAATGTGTCAATAAAGTTTTAGATTTTTCAGACAACGTTAGGGATGTGTTTGGATGTTGGAAACAGTGGCTCGACACGAAGTCAACGCGCCACGTTGATGAAATAGTGGACCGACATGATCTTGAAGCATTGTATCGGGTAACACGTCAGTGTACAGTTCGTGAATTCTTTTAAATAATCGGCCTTGGAGAGGGCAATTCAGTCTTTTTCCCTCGTCATAACTCTGTCATTACACGAAATTAAAGAGTGTTTAGGGAAAATATTATCAAAAACTACTCTTATTATCTCAAAAAATAAACCTAGTTCCTCTCCTATAGATCAAGAGTTCATCTTTGAAGTCAAGAATTTCAAGAACATAAACAAGATTCGGGTTCCACTCTCCCTCCCAAGTAATCTAAGTATGTGGGACTATCCTAAACCTCATGGACATTGATTTTACTATTTTTAAATTAGTTTTAAAGTATATATATATATATATATATATACAAACGAATTATATTTCAAGATTGTTGATGATTATGCGTCAAGGATTTCATATTGTTGTAAAAAAATCATGAAAATTATGATGAAGTGTTTTCAACTCGAAATACTTTTGTGTAATCTTGTGATGTCAACATTGAGAAGTTAATGAGTGCATGAGACTTGTGATTTCCTCTTTTACTACAAATTTCATTGGATTTACATATTGTGAATTGAATTTACAAACTGTTGAAAGCTTGGATTTGTAGACGGATTATTATGTATGAATTATACTGGTTATTTTCATGAAGTAATGAAAGAGTGTTTTACTTGTTGTATAATGATCATAATTCTTATTTAGAATGGTTTTGAAGTGTTTGATAAATGGTGACCACTGCAGAATAAATATTGAGAATAGTTTAATTTTTTTAACTTTTTTGAAATAAGAACTTTTGTTCAAATAGTAGAGCTTTTGGGTGGTCAGTAAACATCTTTTGAAGTAAGATAAGGGCAGTAGAGATGTGTGACATGACTTGCAAGTGTGGGTATAACGATACCCTATTTTTGATATGCCCGAATGATATTAAGAAAGAAAGAACTTTTCAAAGAAGATATGGTTTAAAGAATCTAAAATTGGGCTTAAGAGAGTTAGATAGTTACCCGAAGAAGGCACGAGTTAAAAAACTCATTGCACGAAATCGTGATTTACCGACATAGGTTTATAATACCCAAAATAAAAATTGTATGTTGGCGATGGCCCTGTGGCGTAGTAGAGAAGCAGAGACTCCAACCCTTATGGAAAACTTGGGTTGGGGGCTTGGCCGCCTAGTCAAGGGTGGATTCCATATAGCCCGTGGAATTGCAGAGTTGTAGGGTCTACCATCTAGCTCAAAAGTAAGGTAAAGAGTAGAGTCATGATTTACGGAATGTGTTTTGAAAGTTTCAGATTATGCCTTTGTGTTTTCAACTATTTCAAGATGATATGTGTGATTTATGAAATGCTCTTACCTATGTTGTTATAGAAATGTATATTTTGTTTTTGGGTTGTTCTGCGTACCAGTACAATTGTATTGACCCTCTATATTTCAGGGTCTGAGGCTCAGTCTAGAGGTCCTGCTAAGCCATAGAGTTTTTCAGACAGAAGTGAAGTGTGCAGTTGGTGAGCCTTCTCTATTCTGGAAGGCCTATTTTTTCAGATACTTTCTATTTACTTAGTTTTGGTTCACTGGGGGCTTTGTCCCAGTTTCAGGTAGTTTGATAATTTTGTATGTAATAGAGATTTCGTAGACAGAAACAGATGTTGTTTAGAAGTTGATGGATTTTTTTTCGTATAGATATACTTAACTTAGAATATGACCATGATTCCATTTTGTTTATGTTCCGTATTTTTTCTTTATTGTTATGAATGGTGTTCATGATGTACCAGATAGAAAGGAGCATCCGGGCCTATATAGTTCGAGATGCTCATCACAGCTAGGTTCCCGACTTAGGTCGTAACAATATGGTATTGGAGTTTCCCTCAGCTAACCATGATATTTTGGATTTGAGTCTCCAGTATTCCTGTTCCTACTTAAGAATGAGATTGAAATCCTTAATAAGATTTCCTTCTAGGTCTTGGAGGAAGATACTGGTAGGGTAGTTGGGGGACTTTTGGCTGAAATTCTAGCTAAGATGTTCCTCTTTTTTTTGAAGATATTACCAAAGGTAAGCCTATTCCAACTTTGAGCCTGATCCTGGAAATGTAAGGTAGCATCAGCAAGGGGGTTTCACCCCTAAAGGAGTTCTGGAAAACCTTGATGAAACTAGGATGGGAACACCACATGGATTCAAATCTAAATGGTTTATCAAGTTTTAGGGGTGGTTTGTAGAGATTAACAAGGAAAGGGCAATGAGCAGAGTGGGTCTTATGTATGTGAGTAACAGTAGTGTCCGAGAAAAGATGTAACCAATTATTATTTGAAAAATATCTATCCAACCTTTCTAAGATTAAGGACCTCCTATGTCTATATCTTTTATTGGTCTAAGTGAATTTTCTACCTTTGAAACCTAGGTCAGTCAGTTTGCACTGATTCATACAGCTCCAGAAAGCATTGACCTATTCCTATTAATGTTATTACATCCAAACTTATCTGATGCCCTAAGGACCTTATTGAAATCACCCCCAATAAGCTAGGGGATATTGTTGGGAGTATTGAGGGAATTAGCATAATTAATGAGATAATCCCACAGAGACTGTCTAGTATTGAAATCAGTACTTGCATAAATAGCACTAAAACCAACTAGAAGAGGGTTGATTACCTTCATAGCAACATGTATGCCCTGAGGGTAGACATCAATATCCTGGATAAAGAGGGAGGAACTATCCCACAAGATAAAAATACCCCTAGAGTTTTCAGTGGCTGGGAATTAAATTTATCTGTTAAAGTCAAGAGTCAAAATAATACCTTTATGATCAGCCATATGAGTCTCAAGAAAGGCTAAGAGGATGGGCTTGTGGATGTTGATCATGGCTTGGAAATGTATCCTAAACTCGATATTGGTTGCCCTTCTAACATTCCATATTATTATGTTCATCATGGGGTTGGCTTGAGGTGGATGAAGATTTTCCGTTAGATACTTTCCCCTGTCTAAGAGGGGAGAAGGGGCATTCATTAGTTCTTTTCTCTTTCTGGAGAGAGGGTTTAGCTTTGTGTAGTAAAATATTTTTATTCCTAGGAGATTTAGTTCTATATCAAACTTGTTGAGCTCCATTGGTAGAAGAATTAATATGAGCTTGCTGGTAAGGTCCTCGAAAGAATGTGAGAGAGGTTTTTCTAGTGATAACCTATGTATGAGGAGCTTTTAGGGAGGCTAGAATGTTTTCTATTTCCCTGTTGTTTTCTCTCAAGGTCTCTAGAGTCCATTTATGTTCCATTATCTGTAGTGATAATGAGGTTAGTACTGGTGGTAGAGGATATGAGTGAGGCTGGGTCTGGGGGGGGGTCCTCAGAGTTTTTCATTAAAAGAGGACCCCCCGTTAGCAGTTCTATCATTTTGAGAGGGAAGAATTTGACTCATGTTGGAGAGTTCTGTGGTGATTAAGTTTGTTTACCAACTGGTCGCCAGTCCTTGACTAAATATGCTCCTCATCGTGGCCATCCACACATTCTGATCTTAGTTGGTCAGACTCTGCCTCATGCCCTCTCTTACCAATTGAGTTAGGTAATAGGGGTCTTGTATTAGGAGTATGAGAGTTCTCTCCTCTACATTTAGCTTTAGGAGGATGGTCTGTTGGGACCGACATATCTCCAACCATGAAGTTGGGTAGTTACTTGGTTCCAGTAGCTTGGTGGAGAAGACCAGAGGTAGAAGATAGTTCTGGCTCGATAAAGCCATTAGGTGATTGAGAGAAAGAATGGTGGGAGATGAAAGTGACAGTAACTGGATTACTTATCTTGTGAGAGTTCTTTTAAAGACTGTCTGAAGGGGAGACTCTATGGCTTTCATCACTACTAACTGGCTGAGCATTTAATAAGGGTCTGTTGGAATAGACACTCTCAGCTCTTTGATTGATGTGTGCTGGCAAAGCACATTCGGAGGGGATTAGGCATTTGGAGAGAGAGAGAGTAGTTAGACTTTTTTCCAGCTTAGCAACAGAAGGATTTCTGGCTTAGACAATGGGTTGGATTGGGCCAATGCGTATTCAACCCAGAGGTAGGGGGATAACATGCCAATCTGTCCACCAGAAGTGGGTTGGCTACTTGCCATACCATTTTTGTCCCAGATACCAAATTGAACATAGAAGGCCCCAGTCTATTAGGGTTAGAAGGGGGTTTCGAGAACTTACCTTTAGCCTCCTATAAGAGATCACCGGTGGTCGGCGCCTGAAGTGCATCGGTGGATTTAGGGTCGAGGAACTTACCTAAAATGGCATCAAACCTTTTAATCTTGATATTATTTTATTTTGTTTTAGTTTCTTAACCAGATTGCATTCGATTTTTCTTTTTCCGATAAAACTGATCGTCGTCTATTCCTCCTTCGCTATTGTTGGTGGACCTTTGACATCTGATGGAATAACTCTTCTCCAGAGGGGGTTATTGAATAATTACTTAGGGTATTGCCCAAATATCCACATGTTTTGTAGAGGAAACCTTCACCCTCATGTGGATTTTTTGCATATGGTTTCCAATCCTTATTGAAGATTTTAACGGGGTTTCTAGTGGCACCTTTACACAGATACGTGCATATCTGGCTCTGAAGATTAAGGAGGTATATGTGTCAAACTTAAGTAATTTACCCACTCTATAATCCACCCTCTATAAGATTGAATTATCATAGAACTCGATGGGTAGTTGGGGCAACCAGAGCTAGATCACTGTGGATTCGATTGGGGATTCCTTGGGAACGAAATTTGGTTCCCAAAGTCGGATTGAAAGATAAGAGCCGACCAAAAACCAAGGCCCCTCTTGTAAAACCCTCTTTTTCGATTCAAAATTTGAGAATTTAATGGTGTAGTATTCTAGCCCAGATCAATCAAAAGGAATGATTCCTTTAGTTTCTAGAGATCAATTAGCTTCTTTTTCAAATACTGATGGTAGAGCTTCTTACCCAGTAGTTTGATAATTATCGAGTATTCTAAGGGGAATAAATCCTCTATTTTTCTTCTAGGGATAGTATGATTGGGCCATCTATCTCCCCATCATCATGGAACGAATTGAGTCCCGGTACTGATTCTGGGTCAAATGAGGAGGAGGTTGGAGAGATTTTGTCCCTCAGTGTATCACTAAAGAGGGATTTATAGGGAGGGTCTATGGTCATATGGCCATCAGGGATATTTGATGGTTCTGGTGGGGTCCGAGGTTGGGAAAGGGATGTGGTCATAACTCTGAGGGATTAAGGCTAATATGGGGGTTTAGAGAGAGGTTGGTCTATCTCTCTCTAAAAGAATTTTTTCAATTAGGTATACTTTTCTTTTCAATGAATTTAGTATCAAAAGACACCCCTTGCCATAAATTGCAAGAATAATTCAATATCCTTCTAAAATTTATTCGTAAGCAAATCTAGACAACTGTTCATCACAAAAAATAATGCACATTCTTACACAGACCAGTGTCATAAAAGGGATATAAAGAGAATTGCAAGTTATGGAGGATCAAAATAAATGATTTTTTCTTTTAGCATTTTTTATGGTTTAAGAGGAATGAATTCTTTAAAGTTAAAATATTTCTTACTTAATTTTTTCTAAAATTACCCTTCTCTTTAATTAATATGGATTGTTCAACTCTCTCTAATTTTAAGAATAGCTTGAAAAGAAGCAAAAAGATAATATTGACAAATTACACTTTGATTAATATCATTAACTAATTTCCTTAAAGGTTGTGACATCGAAAAAATTCTTTTATTTCGAATGGAGAGAGTAATGACAGAAATTTAAGTATAAAAATTGATAGAAGAGATAATAAATATCACAAGTGTGAGTATGTGATACAACAACTTCGCAAAAATTTGAAAAGTGAAGAAAATGAGCTAAAACTCCATTGAAAGTCATTGAAGCTTGCTTAAGCTTGAATTAGGATATTTGTGTTTTAGAAATTAAAATTTCTTACTAGTAATGTTGGAATAAATTGGGTAGTACATCATAAAGAGTTCCAATCTCACTTTTGAAAAAATTTGGTAAAAAATCGAGGTAGTTTAATTTGAATTGAAATTTGACCTAAATATGAAGTAGAAAATGAAAATGATAGAAGATGAAATGTATATCTCCTCTTGTATCACTTGCATAATATACTCATATGTATCCACTATATATCCCCTGTATATTTGTGTAAACTTGTGTATGAAATGCACATATATTGGAGAGAAATTCTTTTTGACTCAATTTCAATTATAAACTCTGATTCCAAACCAGTCTAAATCGCCCTAATCTTCCTCAAATTATGCATATTTCCTCGTGCAATAAAGTTTTCTTAATGTTTTTTAGGTAGTTAGAAAAATTTTAAAAGGAGTTGGCTAGTGGTCACAGGCCGGGGGGGAGGGGATGTGTGTGCACTAAAGATTGGTCTGCTCCACAAAGCTGAGTTTTTCTGATTGCTCCCCCCCTCCTTTTTTGTGGTTGGCCTTTTTACCAGTCTGTCTTCTTTTTCGTAATGGAATATATTAATACTCAAGCTCTAGCTTTGCTTTCCTTCTTCATCGATGCTCGACAGAAGTATCACTCATTCATGAGTCTTTTTGTGTGTTATAATCTTTACAAGAATGAATTGCATATGCTGATTGAGTATTGCTTGGGAATTCATTGATAATGAATTTGTCAGGTGATAGGGAGGCTACTTTTTTTTTTTGTCGATCAAGCCGCTTTCCCTCATTCGACTCATCCAATCCTCTTCACAAACTTGTATAATAAATGTCACAAAGATAGCCAATTCTATTATCAAAGAAATAAGGAAAGAGGTATCAAATATTCGGAGGTATGAAAAAAGAAGTTGTCAGAAGTGGAAAAACCATGTTGAAGAGTAGGTCGTGATATGATTCAAATGGCCACCTTAGCTTTCAATGACATCATTCGAAGTCAGTACGTAGGGCATCAATATTTGATCACATTAAGGAAATGGGATCCTACATGGAGGGGCTGATTTGAGTACACCAAAGAGCAATTCCACGTGTGAAAGATTGCTTGGAGCATTAAAGATCAAGGACTCATGGTTTTGGGCCTTCATTAAAGACATTTGGTTACTTAGCCTTGTCCAAGTAACACTCCATGACCATCCCTTTTCATTAAGGGTATTATGGTCATTTTTTATGTAATAAGTTAGACTATAAATAGGTTCTATTAGTTCATTTGCTATTTAGTTTATGAAAGATGAAAAATTGAAACACTTGAAATCCTCTTCCTTGAGAGTAGACCACCTTAGTATAGTCTTAGTTAGGACATGAAAAAGTCATCCTTAGTATAGGTCTTAGAAAATTCAATATTGTTCTTTGCTTGGAATCGGTGGATCTTGAGGTGAGTCGATTACCTTGACGGTCACCGTAAGAGTGTGGTTTTGATTATTACATTCATTAGGGGTTAATGTTGAAATATACTTGGTTCTTAATTTTGTAATAATCTTGGTCTCACTATCTATCCTTTTATTATTTTGCAAATCCGTGTGTTTTTGTGTTTGTCATCTTGTATCCCTTTGTGTTGCTTGTTCTTCTCACATTTTGTGGACTGTTTTGGCATCTTAGTGGACTGATTTGAATCATTTGGTATCAAATCATGGCTTAATCTTGTTCCCACAAGATCAATCTTGAGCCCGTCAACTTGAAAATAAAAAAAAAGTGTTAGAAAACTGAAAAATCAAAAAGAGGCAAATCTGTCCATTTTTTTTGTGTTCTTGGCCGAAATTGTGTTCTTGTTGTTGTTGTTGTTTTGGCCGAGATTTGTGTCTAAATTTAGGTGTGTTTTGATTGTCTTAGTTGTTTCTAAGTTTTAGTTTTGTCTTCACTAACACCCTTGAGTCTAGATCCAAGTTGAGGTTGAACATTGTTGTTGGTATTATTGTTACGATTTCAAGAACTTGAACATGATTGGTGTTGTTGTGTGGACCAAAACTTGAAGGTGGTTTGAGCTCGTGTTGTTGGTATTTTGTTTTGGTTTTTAAGCTTGAAAAAGGTGTTGTTGATTGTTGGAGGTTCAATGTGAGGCTAGGTTTTCAAACTTCTATTGAAAGTTCTTGTTGTTCTAGACTATCTTCATGTCTAGTTGCAAAAAAACTCTTCAATAGTATTGTTTTGATCCAAAAGCCAAGTGAAAATAAGTGAGGCCTTTGTTAGTCTTTAAAATAAATCCCAAAGACCTACCAAAAGGAAAGGGGGACAAAAAGATCTACAAAAGACTTGGTACTAAAAGAGGGAAAAAACACTTTTCTAGGTGTCCAAAAGAGGAAAGGGCCACCAACCCTTCAAAAAGGTGTCTTGCCCAAAAGGTGTAAGACAAGTCAAACCTTTTTTAATGTGAAAAAGGTCTCCAATCTTGATATTTTTCTTCCCCAAGGTCTAAATACACTTCTTCAAAATTGAAAATTGAACCAAAATTTCAAATTTGGAAAAATAAGAACCTTTCAAAAACCACAACCAATCCTAGACCGCCACATCACCAATTTTTGTACAATACCGAAACTTAGGGCTCAAAATCTTGGATTCTTAGTTTCTTATTGTTGATTATTAGTTTCATTTTTTTCATTCTTATACTAATTGGCAACTAGTAAATACCTACTAAGTTGTAAATTAGTTTTTGAATACGTTTCTTTCGTGTCTTCGTTATTTGTGTGCTTTTCTCATTTGTAAATCATAGTAACTTCTTTATTTTAAGTTCATAAGTGAATTTTATTTTGTGTCTTGAGTCAATCAAAACAATAATCCATTCTGGCTGCCAAGTAGGATTGACATCTTATTGACTATCGGAGTATAAGCAACTTTCAATATTCGCCGCTCCAATTGTGAGAATCACAAAGGTGAGTGTATCAAGTGTTAGTAAGGAGCTTTTTGTTTTCTTTTGTTTGTTGTTTTTTTTATTTTTTTACGTACCATGGCTGCACATAATTTCAAGGCCATGTGTCATCGCATCCATGAAGATCTTGAAGATATGCAACAACACATTGAAATTATACGCCAATTGTTACCCAAACTCTTTTCTCAAAATCCAATTGTCCAAACAACTTGCGATAAGAGCTTTCTGAAGGAAGTTCCTGCCCAATATTGTGATGGACTTTCATACTGAGGTAAAGACGAACATACTCATGAACGTCAAGGTAAAGTAGCTAAACCTTACACTTTTATGCATGTGAATGATAATTGTGTGGCTAGTAGCCCATTGAGTGTGAGTTATAGCTTGCCTATATGTGAGTCTATTGTTTCTTTGCCACTTGATGATGATGTACTTATTGTGAGTGTGGATACACTACTTGATCCTATTGATGACCGAATCGACTCTTCTTGTAAGATCAATTTAGGTCCACCTAGTATTGAAACCATTATGTTGAATGAAAGTACATCGTTTTGTGAAATTTATGTTGATCAACTTTTGTGTGAAAATTGCCCACCACTTGAGAATGTGTGTGATGTGATTAATGAATCTCAAGTGTGTGATGATGTTGAAAATATTGATCAAAGGAATAGGAGTGAACCCGAGAGCTATTCTTGGGATAATCTTGCACTTGAAATCTCTTTGAAACTTGATATTGATCTTTTAGAGAGTGATGGACATGTCTGTTTTAAATCTTCTCCTGAAATAGATCATGCTCTCTTAAGGTATAATGTCTTGTTTGAAGATGATATAACCACTCCTAATGAACCTAGTGGTGGAAATAATGGTATAGCTTGCCTTAGAAGCTATAGTCGATATTCTAACCCACTATGGTGTGACAAAATTTCTCCTAAAGATGGAAATTTCTTCTTGAAAGATGAGAGTACTCTTAAGGGTAAGGGATGTGTGGTTTTGGAAACTACTTCTCCTTCTACTTTTTGTGACTTTATTGTTGAGAGTACTCATGGTGATGATTATGAAACTGGTAGTGAGTACACACATGAGGACACTTTAGTAGAAGTTGACTTGAGTGATACCTTTCTCTACTTTCTATTTGCTCTGGATAATATGTATGCTAAAGTAGAGAGTATGCCGTTTATTTTGGGTGAAGACCACGGGAAAGGGGAGTGTTGTCTAGACCCGTGTCTATGGCCACTCTTTCTGTTTGACCCCTGTACCAAATATAGAATTGGTGATGATGGTGCACCCAACTTGTTGCTTGGTTTACATGACAAGCAAAGTATCATTTTGGTGAATTCTATAGCCAAATCCTTTATGCATTTTTCATTAATTATGTAATATTTAGTTCAAATAATCCTTGGTTATATTCTAAATATGTGCAACCTTGGTATGTTGAGGTGATTTGTCGTGCTTACCTTAACCCTCATGCCATGAGGAGTTTGTATTTGTGTGTCCTTTCTTTAGTTTTGCAAGGTTTGGATTCGAGGTCGAATCCTTTTCAAGAAGGGGAGGATGACACGATTCAAATGGCCACCTTAGCTTTCAATAACATCATTCAAAATCAGTACGTGGGGCATCAAGCTTTGGTTACATTAAGGCAATGGGATCCTACATGAAGGGGCCGATTTGAGTACACCAAAGAGCAATCCCACGTGTGAAAGATTGGTTGGACCATTGACGATTGAGGACTCACGGTTTTGGACCTTCATTAAAGACATTTTGGTTACTTAGCCTTGTCCAAGTAACACTCCATGACCACCCCTTTTCATTAAGAGTATTGTGATCATTTTGTTATGTAATAAGTTAGATTATAAATAGGTTCTATTAGTTCATTTGCTAGTTAGTTTATGAAAGATGAAAAATTGAAACACTTGAAATCCTCTCTCTTGAGAGTAGACCACCTTAGTATAGTCGTAGTTAGGACTTGGAAAAGTCATCCTTAGTATAGGGCTTGGAAAAGCCAATATTGTTCTTTGCTTGAAAACGACGGATCTTGAGGTGAGTTAATTATCTTGGTGGTCGCCGTAAGAGTGCGGTTTTGATTATTACATTCATTAGGGGTTAAGGTTGAAATATACTTGGTTCTTAATTTTGTAATAATCTTTATCTCACTATCTATCCTTTTATTATTTTGCAAATCCGTGTGTTTGTGTGCTTGTCATCTTGTATCCCTTTGTGTTGCTTGTTCTTCTCACGTGTTGTGGACTGTTTTGACATCTTGGTGGACTGATTTGTATCAGGCGTGCATCAGTTAATTTTTTTTTAAATA
>NC_061120.1:153050013-153243256 GCF_002878395.1 Capsicum annuum | reverse complement strand
ATATATATATATATATATATATATATATATATTTAATTTTGCACCCTTACAAACACAAGTGTGCTTGAGGCATGTTGATTGCAATTTTGCTAATTTGCTTTGGATGCCCAAATATCACTTTTAGTTAGTATTTTTTGTTTTAATTTAAATGGAATAAAATTAAACGGAAAGAACTTAGCCGATCCCGATAATCAAACCTATAACATCATTCATCATACATTTTGTACAATGTTAACCACTGAGTTGTATCTCTCAATTGCTTCAATTATGTTAAAGTTTAATTATTATTAGCGTAGAATGTATATTTGACTTATTAACTTGTATTTTCATTACTGCTCACGCTATAAGTAATCAGTTGGGGCTTCGGCATAATATTATTTCATAGTCGTTATTGAAAATTTGTGTTAATGTTTATGTTAAGATAATTATAGCTGGACGTATTAAAATTCCGAGCCCTCGTTTGCAAGTGGGCTAGGTATAAGATTAATTAATGTATAACATACTATGAATTTTTCTGTGACATGCAGTTTCTTTTTACCTACTCATATTGAGTGCTTAGAAATGATGAGAGTCTGAAAAGAGGGGTTCAATTTCCCAAAAGTCTCTCTACCATTAATGGCAGAAGACTAATGACGTTATTTCATAAATGCGACGCCGTTTAGACCCGTCATAGTTCACCTAATACCT
Organism: Capsicum annuum; assembly: GCF_002878395.1. NCBI lineage: Eukaryota > Viridiplantae > Streptophyta > Magnoliopsida > Solanales > Solanaceae > Capsicum > Capsicum annuum. Next base: position 153,242,569 of record NC_061120.1, on the reverse strand, counting down.
ATCGTTTCTCGTCTATACATTATTACTACTATGAAAAAAGCAAGAAGTTCAAGAGGAATCTCCTACTCAATTTCCCTTTTGATTCCCCGTATAATTCTCTTGATTATTTGAAAAGAATAATAAGTTTATAAAAAAAGTCTTTTTTACTCTCCATCAAAAATAGGAGGTAGGATCAATTAAAAATTATCGTTTTGATTTATTCTAGATATCATTCAAGAATAATTGTTTTCATCTGATATGCAAGAATGAATAAAAGAGGCAAATATCTTATGATAATATATCCAGTTCGGTTGTTAATAGAGTGAATAGATCAATAATTATTAAAATCTCTTATTTAAAATTATAGTGAAATGTGTATCTAAACTCATGCACGATGTGCCGTTTAGACCCTTCATAGTGTTGGTTCTACGTAAATGGAAAATGATTCAAATAAATGGAGGGAAAGTTGAGTAAGTTTTTCACTTTAAGAAAGCAACGTTATCCCACATTGATAGGAGAAAAGAACTTTTTGATACTTATAACGAGAAACATTTCTTCATGTGGTTATTGGGGCAAGAACAAGAGATGACTTCATCATTGTTCCTTGCTTAGCTTTGTTTTCGACTTTGAAAAATGATCAAGAGATTATCTTTTTGGACAAAATTTAATTGAAACTTGAAAATAAGTGAAGTTTTTAATCCAAAAATTCAATAGAAATTTTTTTGTTTGCGGACGCAGTCACAACGCACCTCGAAGGAACGCGAGCCTTCAAGGCAAGAGACAAGAGACACAGTGGTTGGGGGCGGATCAATGATCTGCACGCGCACCTCGCGACCTGTGGATGTAAATCCAGCGCAGGTGCTGCTCAAAACATACTGAAAATTGCCAAATGCCACCTGCGACGCAGGTCAGTGCAGGACCAGCGCAGGTCGCGTACTGTTTCAGAAAGTTGTCTCTCTTTGTGAACGCTATAAATATCTGCATTTTTCCTCAGGTAAAGGTACAAATTTTGAGTTGAAAGAACATATTCTTCTTCTAAAAATTCTAGTGTGATCTTCAAATCTTTGAGTAAGTTCGTAGTTTAGAAAATTTGAGGTACCAATATTTTCTGAAGTGAATCATTTTATCCTCGAAGGAGATATTTCATGAACCTCGAATATTTGAGGAGAATAAATTTTTTAAGGATACACCGTGAATGCGGTGGGCTTATTCTATCAATTTTGTCTCCACCTTACTTTCTTTAAAGTTAATTTTACTGTTTTCCAGAAAATGATAGAAACTTCATTTGATAGTTTATTTGAACTTATGTTTGAAGTTACTGAACTTCTTTATAGTTCTTGAACTTATTATTGAAGTTTATATTATTAAATAGAAATTTTGTACCTCAAAAATAACACATAATTCACCTTATTTCATGTTTCTTGTCTATACTGAAAAAGCAAAATTTCATTCAAAATCTCCTAAATGTAAATGTAAATGAAAACAACGAATTATATTTAGTTTTCTTCATATCCTCCTGATTGTGCCTTTGCATCCCTATAAAAGAATTTGAAACTCTAATAAAACAATAGTCAACATAAAAATGCATATGTTCTAACGTCAACCCGCCAAGAATTATATTTACTTAAAATGACCAGGCGGTGCGCCTAGGCTTAAGGAAATCGCATATAGTTGTGTAGGAGTGTTCATGGTTTGCGTTTTAAGCAAATCGAACCGCGATCCAAACCAAATTGATTAAAAATATCGATATTTGGTTAGGTTTGGTTTGGTTTGGTTTTGAATTTTAAAAAATCGATACTAATTTGGTTTGGTTTGGTTTTACTCTAAAATAACTGACAAAATAATCAAACCGAACCGATATATATATAATATAATTATTTATGTATTATTCATAAATACAATATAAAAATTTGTTACATTTTATATTTTAATCATGATTTAACTTTAGTCGTAACACATTAAGCCATTTCTTCATCTAGTTGATAGTACCTTATGAGATTCTAAGTGAATTTCGTACTTTGAATACAAATGATACTAATTGTGAAAATAATATCTTGTTGTGTATTGAAATTCATAGCTGAGATTCATTTGACTATAGTCAATCATTAATTTTAACTTTCTTTTTGAACCTTGTTGAGCAAGAAGTTTATGCGTTCACCTTTTGGGGAATCATATCATTCTGTTAATGTAGTTTTAAAATATTTTTTTAGAAGCGTTCATATGGTGTTGTTCATAGCTTTGCCGAAGTATAACACTCAGTTGACATTTTAGTTTCAAGGTTGAGATACAACACTCGGTTAACATCTCATATGTTAGATTGGATTTTTTTTTTATTTTCAACTTTTATCATTAGCTAAAGTTATAAACCGAACAAAACCGACAAGAACCAAACCGACGGTTATTTTTTTGTTTGGTTTGGTTTGGTTTTAGAAATTTAAAAATCGACTAAGTTGGTTTGGTTATGGTTTTGACCAATAACCGATCCATGAATACCCCTATAGTTGTGATATCTTGTCAATTTTGTTTCCATCTTTAGATAAGATTTTCATGCTCAAATTATTGCCAAATACATATATAGGCATTGCCGCAAATTAAACATTCTAAGTTGGTTCACTATCACTAGATCTTATACAGTAAAATGAAGATTACGTTGGTCCCCCGAGGGCTGTATATTGACGTAATTTGAGACTCCAAATGTCTTTTAATCCTTGTAATTTAACAATATTAGTGGTGATGTAGAAAAAAATTACAAAGCAAATAAAGTCAATGAGGAAGGACAACTTCACTCGATTATGGGACCGCCATTTAAGTTATAGTTACTGTATTAATAAATTTGTATGTTTAGTCGCTTCAGAATAAACTTGTGAAATTAGACTAAATATGTTATTATTGTGTCGCTTCAGAATCAACTTTAGGCATATCTAATTGAAATTGCAGAAGACGCATATGAAGTTTGGACAATAAACTTTCGACATTTTTGCTTAAAATTTGACTTGCCTGGACAACTTTCAATGTTTTCCTTGAAATTTAACTTGCCAAAATCAAACTTCAAATACTTATATATGAAGCTATAGACATACTTTTTTAAAGTTTGAAGTATCAATTTCACCTTTGTAAATGTTTCCAAGCTTTTCTAACAACAACACTTGATTAATATTCAATTTTTATGTCCGAAATTCACGTCTCATTTCTTCAAATTCGCAACAACGACGATTTTAATGTTGAAAACCTTTAGTTGGCCACAGATGCAAAAAGAAGGATGCAACCTGCTAAGTTTTAGATATTTCAAGGATGTCTCAGTGTCAACACGAATAGTTTGAGGACGTAGTTCAAGTTTTGGGATAGAGTTAAAGGATGTTTTTGACTAAAATCTCAAGAATTTGTGTGACAATGATGAAAGCTAACGTAAAATTTGGAAAATTGTCTCAAATAAGACGAACTGATAAATTGTAATAACGAAATTCAATAGTCATTTGTAAAAGCAAGGAAAAATTCACAATTTCAAAGTATCGGAAGGAGAGTAACGTAGTCGGCAGAGGCATATTTTAACAATTTAAGTATTGAATTTTGCAAATAAATACAATAATGACCAAAAGGAAAATCAATCAAATATAGCGACAAAATGCTTTCCTACACACATGTTGAAATACTTGGTCAATTCCCGAGTTACTTTTGCTACTATAAATAGGCCCCTACTCCCTTTAACACTTCCCAACCATACATTCTTCTATATATCTTTTTAGTTCTTCTTTCTCCCTTTCACTTTCTATATCTATATATGCGTTGGAGAAACTATGTATGTGTTCTTGTGGAAATTGCATGGAGAATCTGTAAAGCTCAGGAGGGATAGCACCATGGATACATCTCCATCAGCTTGTACACTTGGCTTTTTTTTTTTTTGCTATCTATAGCGCTATCCATCCTGAGTTTTATGGCTTCTTCGTGCTCGCTTTTGGTGCTTGATGTTAATATTTCGTGCTAAATATCTTTCTAAGAATTTGGTTCAATTGCAAGAGCGCAACGTTTTATATGTGAGACTAATTAGACACATCTTATGAATTCGAATGTGATACTATGCATAAGTTAAGATTATCAAGTGATTGATTAGGCCCTAACCGGTATCAGGACCTCTCTGCTAGGTCTGGGCCTAGGGTTGGGGGCTCAGTTAGGAGTGTTCTAGGTGTTCGGTCTGTGGGTCCGGTCTAGTCCTCAGATGGAAGTGGTCCGGGACCGCTATCATTTGGCCCACCCCTAAGCCTAGGGATTCTAATGGAATCACTGGATTGCTTCCCCAATCCAGAATCGGTCCAGACCGGTCCACTAGGAAGGATAATGGGTTATAGTTAGTCCATTATAACGTCAATTATCATATTTCTTTAAGTATATTAAAAAGTATAAATAAATTTGTAACATGTTTGTAAAACTTAAATTATGAACGAAGGTATGATTTGTGAGTTCTAATATGAAAAATGAGATTCTAATCCTTTCATTTGTTTTACTCTTTTCTAGAACTTGTTTGAATTTCGTTTAACTGTTCATATTTTATTGAATACATATTTTTGGATAACATGATTAGCACGAGACTGATGGCCCTTTGTTGCTGACATATGGCCCTGCAGACATTATCATATATTCTTGACCTGAATAAAATCTATACATCCCTTACTGTTTTTGAATTTGCTTCTAAATTCAGCATACATTAATTTTATCATCTGATTACTCAGACTGAATAATAAATACCAGATTTCAGATAGTATGTATTTCCCAGCTTTAAGGTGGTTATGGTTCCACGTTATCCTTTAAATGCTTCCACTAAAATACAGCGGCAAGTGGTTGGCAATATCAGAATGACATTTATATTTGGTTTTTGTTGGTTTTCGAAAATTATTTTTTGGAAAACAATAAGACATATATTCACATGTTAGAATTGTGAAAGTGAATTAAGATTGTCAATAAAACATAGATTCAGATGTCAGAGACATTTTTTTTGTTAGGAGCTTTTGTTTCTATGGTTAATAAAATTGTTGTCAGAACAGACTGGGTGTTAGGCGGAGCTAAAATTTTGATTTTATTACAACTCATTAGGCTTGTGAAAAAATTATATTGGATAGCTGTTTGTTAAATAATTGTCGGATGATATATATAAAATATACAGACGGTGTATACTATTGTATATTTTGCTAGCTAATTGTCTTGACCAGCCAAATATGTAGTAATTTGTTTATAAGTTATTTATACATCTATATCTATATTATATTAAAAGTGTGAAGGTCCTTAGAAATGTTGTTTGAAATTTTTATCCTTCATTAAAATTCTCCGCAGTAGATAAAATCATCTTTTCACCTTTTTATTGATATGAAAATTTTGTAAACTCCTAAAATATATTGAAAAGTAAGGCATGAAATAGTTTAAAAAGAAAACTATAAATAGTAGAAATATTAGAAAAATATTTAGAATACCTAAAAGAAAAGATGGATATTAGGAATTAATTCCTTTTAAAAAAGGACACAATTTTAAAGGAGAAAAAGTCCTACGAGTATTATTTTAAGCCTTTTCTTCTCCAAGAAAATAATTTATTATAGGTAGTTAAACTTTTATTTATACCAAATAAAATTATAATTAAAATTTTTGTCCTATTAAATTTTGGTTATTGGATTTTTTCTTATTTGAACAAATTCTAAATTTTAGAATTTCAATCAATTTAGAATCTGTTTCCTTACTTGAATTAAATATCATAATTAAAGTACCTTAAAAAAATTATGATAGGTAGTTAAAATTTTATTTATACCAAATAAAATTATAATTTAAATTTTTGTCCTAATAAATTTTGGTTATTGAAATTTTTCTTATTTGAACAAATTCTAAATTTTAGAATTTCTTTCCTTACTTGAATTAAATATCATAATTAAAGTACCTTCTATTCTCACCTTTTTTATATATATTTTAGGATTTCAATCAACTTAAACTTTTATTTTATACAATTTCTTTTCTTATTTGAATTAAATATCAAAACTATATATTTCATATTTTTTGTACGTTCTTTCTTGATTTTTCTCACGTAATACCTCATCTTTTGATTTGCTTCTTTTCTCCCAACTAAAAACTAAATTTGTTTAATTTATGTAGAATTTTTTGTTTATATACAGAATATATGTTTGATTTTTATTTTTTCTTCTTTTAGTAGTGAACCTAGGTTGAACATTATTTGATTTGATTGTATTTTTCAGGTGGCTTTTGACAAAACACTAATGGAACATTTGACAAGAACAACATGGAGTTTGCGACGTTTTGAGAAAAAATTGGTTGTGAGCTATGTGAAAAGTTATGGACCCTTTGAGTCTGAACGTGGTGTTGTTGACTGTTGGGGAGGATCTTTTCATCTTGTGATGATCAACTTGGCTATTGTTAAATTCACGGGCATGTTGGATCATACCTTGATGTTGTAGGTGTGTATTTACAGCAACTTACTCCCAATACAAGTTAGCCTCATAACAAATTTATGGATTGTTACGTATTCGTAGTCATGAGGTTTGTAAATTTTGAATCTTTATTTTATTTTATATTCTTTTTTTTTTTAAATCTTTTGCTCTATTTTTGTTGATTTTTATTGTATTAGAAACACTTGTAAATTTTTTTGTTTTGTTTGTATGTAACACATATTATTGGACGACGATGTATGTCGTTAGGTGCAAAAATTTAAGAAAGCTAATAAAAGTTATTCATAGAAAATATAATAAGGAAATTAAAGCTGCAGTTCTAATAATTTTTCCCTAATTTTTCAATCATCTGCATTCATAGTGCTAGGTTTCTGCTATTGCTAAAGTAATTTTTTTAATATATTTCAAAAGAATATTCTAAAACTTTTGGGAGCATAGCTTCTATGGAGATTGGTTCCAAGTTATTTATATACATAAATGAGAGAGGAAAACATGACGAAGTCTCTTAAATGGTTGCAATTAAGTGTTAAAAAATGCAATGAAACCGATTAGGTATTTACAATTATTAATTGAGAAGTTTTAAACTGTCTATCATTGAGAATTTAAAATTTGTATTAAATCATTTGAGATAAACGTGCAATGCACGTTATCATAGACTAGTAATAAGAAAAATGTTAAATGCAAATATGAAATTTAATCTAAAGTTATTGAATTCCGTCGAATTCATCATCGAAGTTTTAGTGCCGCCCCCTACAAGATGAAAGCATAAAACAACATCTTTTTCTCCAGCTTTCGATTTTTAACACACAGTTTGTAATTAGGCTTGTTTTCTCAATCTTCTTACTTGTGGATGCACTGACATGGACGGATCTAGTGCAATAATCATGAATCAAGTAACTTTTATCTAGACTATGTATTTATATTTAAAGGCTATGTATTTATATTTTAAAAAAATTCATTTGATGTAAATCCCTCTTTCTTTCAATCTATAGCAACATTTTCTTGTAATCATAGGAAAGAAATCAAGTATATAGTTTCAGCTTAAGATGTAAAATGGATGAATTTGGTTGAATTTGAGAATGTCAAACTGGATTGAGTCTGGTCAGGTTATTGATTCATTTTAAGTAAAAATTACATATATAACAACATGCTTACTAGTATTTATTAAAAATTTTAACTATTTTCAAAATCTTATAAAATCTCAACTTTTGACCGTTGATGATACATGTTTATTAACTTAGATACATACTACGGATACATAGTTCAATTAAACTAACTAACACTTTTTAATGGATGTAACAAATAATGTAGCATTAAAACAGCAATTAAGCTAACTAATTATGGTGAAAATCAAAATAAAATTCTATGATTTATGGTAATTAGTTTGTTATTCTACCATTCTAAGCCAAACCTTTTTCATAATTTGTTTTGAAGTTTCAAAAACTTCATACGGCTTTTTCAAAACAATCAATTGATCATGTTTTTTTTTTTTTTTTTTAATTTGTTACTTTTGTTTGTGTATTCTAAATGAAAATTTCAGTGTTGCTATGTCATTTCGGTGTTTGGGTTAACGAAATTAACTATGTTGGCTATAAGAACGATGGAATCGTGATCAGCGAAAATATAGCTTTCAAAACACTAATTTTGACAATTGTTGAAGAACTGAAAATCAACGAAATCGAAAAAAATTGAGGCTCGTTACAATTTCTATTCCAAAAAATCGTACAAGAAAAGGTATGATATATTTTTTATGTATCAGTTGTTGTTAATTATCTCTACGTTAATTCAATTTTGTATCTAACGTCTGGTTCATTATTGTCTTACAGTAATTTTTTGTCCTTATGGTAATAAGATCGAGATACATTTTTAATGCTAATGATACATTTTGCTTATCTTGTATCTGAGTTTATATAGTTCTGATTAATTATGTATCTCATTTTGTTTTAGTTTTATCTATAACAACATACGAAACAAATATAAAAGTTATGTTTTAGATACATGTTATACATGTTTGTGCAGTTAATGTATCTAGTAATCTATTTTTTGGCAGTAACTGAAGAAAAATAAGTTGAAGTTTTATTTCATTGATTCAGCTATGTCCTATGACTCCGTTCGGAGAATTGTATTTGGACTAAAGAAAAACAGGCACAAGAAATCAAGCGAAACAATGACATCGAGCAATAATTGTTGCGGGAGATGTGGTTATGAAGGTCACAACAGGCGTACTTGTAACTTTTTTTCAAAAGAGGAGTGACAATGTAATTGACTGATGAATAATGTTGAATAATTTCTCAGTATGTTGCTAGATTTTTTAACTCTTTGATTCGACATTTTAATTGATAATATTGTTGTTATTTAATGATTTTAAGAAAAATAGTTATTGAAATAAATTATTGTTTTCGTACCTTTATTAATTAGTTATATATGTTTTCGTGAGCTGATTGTCGTGACACATTATATAGAAACTAAGATACATTGAACTGATAATGTTATTAAATTGTATATTAGTAGTTCTGTCATTATAAATGATTGAAAAGAGACCTTTTTATAGGATGTATCTCCCATAAATTTATAGATACAAGTTTACAAAATCTGTATCTAATGTAAAATATAATTTGTCAATATTATTAAGATTTGGTACTATAAGTTCTTATACCTTTTGTTATGCAGGTTAGAGACAAACATATATTCGAATTAACAAAAAACTATTACAGATACATAATAATGCAACATTATGTTGCTTACTATCATTATATAGTAAAATATGTTTCCTTATTAATATGTATCTCATATAAATTTTTAGTAATACATATATTTTAGTAATATGTATCTCATATAAATTTTTAGATACAAGTTTAAATAATTTGTATCACTTGTAAAATCTAATATGTTAATAGTTTTAAGAGTTAGATTTATTAAGTTCAGCTATAATTTGTTATGCACTTTAGAGATAACATGTCTTAGTAGGAAGAAAAAATGGTTAGAGATACATAATAATGCAATGTTATGTTACTTTCTACCATTATATTGTATTATATGTTTCATTATTCTAGATACATACAATTGTAAAATATTATAAAATATGTATCGAATACAGTGTCTTTATAAAGTGTAAGAAAAATGTATATCGAAACATAATTATATCTTAAAATGATGTATATCGAAACATAATTATATCTTAAAATGCTTCAGCATTGCGTTAAAATGGGCAACAAAGTAGTAGTTTTTAATCACTAAAGAAACATAATGTATTTTTATCTAAACATTACTAACATCATCAAAAAATTGACAAAGTTTATAATATCATCAATGATTTTAATATCCAACTTGCAAACAAATAAACAACTACTGAATATGCAAAACACGATCTGTTTGTTTTGGTGCGAACTTGCTACTTGGCCTTGGTGGATCATCATTGTCACTAAAGTAGTCATTCTCTGCTTTTCCATATCCGTACTTGCACAACATACTAGCATATATCAAACGATGGTATTGAGCATCAATACCAGAAGATAGAATGCCTAATCTCTTTCTCTGATACTTGGCATAGACAGCTGCAAATACACCGCAATTTATGTATAATAACCACTAATTTAATTAAAAATACCTATATACTCATATATCGAAACATAATTATATCTGTAAATGTTCCACCATTCTTGAGTTGCAAATTTCTTACCAACTTCAGCATTATAATAATTCACATAAGCCTTATCGATGTACACTTTGAAAAAGCAATCTGTGGTAGTGTATCTGTTGGTTGGAAAATTCTTGTTCTTGTACTTCTTCCTCAAGTAGTACATGATGACATCCAAATGATTTTCAAATTGTAATCAAATGGAATATATGTTATAGCAGGCAACTGTAATGATTATTACTTAGATACAAATTAAATTATTTTTGTATCTAATGTGATTAAAGAAAAAATGCAGGGAACTGAAATAACAACAAATGAAAAAGATACATATTAATATAGAACGATACATGTTTTGTTATTATGTATCTAAAACAAATTACATTTAGCTAAAAACATCTCAAAATTCTTTCCTCGCAGCAAATCATCAAATTTGACAGAAATAATTTTTGTTTTGCATGATCTTTGGGTTAAAACAATTCTTCTAACTTGTGCAGTTAAAGTAACAACCCCATGTTATAGATTTTAATACATCATCATAGATATCACACAATTAGTAATGCATATACTAATGGAAATCTACTTTGACAATGTTTAAAGGAAAAATGAAGGAAAATGAAAGATCAACAATTGTATAAGAAACATATTAATATATGATGATACATCTTTTGTTATTATGTATCTAATACAACATAAGAACAAAATAAAAAATCCAACATTTATACTGCAACACATAATCAAAATTGACAGAATCAAGTTGTTTTGCACGTTTTTTTCATGAAAAATAAGATAAATAATAAATTTCTAAACGCATCATACAAGCCAAAATATGTATCTCGACCTAACATTCAACAGATCTGAATATGCAATTACCTTGGGAAGCTCATCTCTGAAAATTGCTTCGGCAATTCTTCTTCTCTTGGCTGGAGATTTACTTCCAGGACTATTGGATCCCCTTTTCTTAGAATCACTTTCTTTTTTCTTGTCCTTCTTAGCATGCTTTTGCCACAACATCTTCAGAGTTTGGGGATCATTTCTATACTTTGATCTATTTTCATCAAAGTCAACAAATTCGTAGTCAAAATTTTCATGAACGCAGTTTACAACTTCTTGAGATTCTTTGATACTTTCTATTTGAGAAAACCCAAGACTAAAAGAAGTTTCCAAATCTTTATTCATAATGGTAATTCAAACAATAAAGCCTAAAATATGAATAATCAAAGAAATTACTCAACCAAAACACTGAAATTTCACTTTGTAAATACAGATGCAAAATATTTTTTTGAAAAATAAATGTAAAAAGGATTAAAAGAAATTGAAGCTGATTTTAGGAAGGAAAATTACCTTACTTCAAAGTTTTGAATTAAATGGAGAAATTGAATAGAAACCGCACCAGAAATTGCGGCGTACAAAGAGGAGAAGTGGGTTATTTTTGGTAAAGAATCAGCTTCTTAGTTGTAGGTTTTAACTTGTATCTCAACTTTACCAAAAAGTATAAAATGTTGGGATTTAAGTAATTTTTTAGAAGTGGAGGGGAGGGGGGGATTTTTAAAAGTTTAGAAATTTATTTTGTTTATTTAGGTAATTTTTCTTCATTTAAATATTACATGGGCTGAAACAGATTGACATGAAATGAGCTAAAATCTGAATCATAACCCAACCTATCCAATATTTTTTAAGTTTTAAATTCAAAATTTGTTTTCTTGTAATTATTTTGAATGCCTAATAAAGTATTATTCTTGTATTATGACTATTTAAAATGTATCAAATAAGAAAATGTTTTTACGGATATTTGACAAGATCTCATTAGTCAGTTTAGGTTGCACATCATCTCAATTTTAAAAAGGGATGAACTAAATGAGTCAACACAAGCCCAATTCATTAAATAAAGGAATAACTACATAATTAAGCAAACATAGCTAGTATATCTATTCTATCTAACTATAGTTTCAAAAATTTACACGACCCAACTGAGTATTTCTTTTTCCTGAAGATTTGCTTCTCCTTCCTTTCTCTTCTCTCTCCTCTTTGATCCTCCAAAGGAAAAAGTGAAGAGCAAAGAAAATGCACTAGAAAGTAGAGCTCTGTCTCTCTTATTCGAATTAAGCCAATATCATTGAAAAATTTTCATATTTGAAAAGCTATGAACCCATTAATGGTGAATTGCACATTTCAAAAATAGTAAATAAGTCTAGATTTAGATCTTCAAACCTTAAGTCTCAATGATTAAGCACCAAGAGAAATAGTGAAAATGAGCATCTGAATATTTGTGTCTGCGCACAACTTTGAGGAATACATATCTCGATGAAAACTCGGACAAGATATGTAATTATTAAAACCTTCATTGGGTTATTAACCCACCCAAATCTAAATGGGTTGGGACGGATCCTGATTTTGCCACCCCTGGTTCATCTTAGTTCATACTTTCTTTGGTTATTTTCGGTGATGATTGAACTCCCTATTGTAGCCTTTGCTTATATTGATTCACTTTTTGTCCAAGAGTTTTTACATTGGGTCACCATCAAAACACAAATGTAGCTTAACTTTTTAATCCAATTGTCACTATAATCATAAAGGCTTTTAGCACAATAAATATGCACTTTCACAATGAGTGCTAAAGCTTTTATCAGTATTAGTTATTGTCACTAGATCCAATATAATTATAGACTTTAGGGGCATTAACAAAGAGTGCGAAAATGTAATTGTCATTAATAATTGCCACTAAAAAACATAATTTAGCGCCAACAACTGTATTGCCACAAAATATCTTTTTGTGGTGTAGTGTGTATGTATTTCATCTTAGCTTACTACATTTTATCTTATGTTACCATCAATTTTACAAATGTAGCAAATTTTATTTTGCTCCTATTGTAGACACGTAATTTTGTCCCTCCCTGAAATGTCAATTTTACCATACACCCCACACCATTCCATAATTTTTCTCCAAGGGACAAAAAATAACCAAATCCATAACAACTTTGATACCTCTCGCTAATAAAAATAACAACCTCATTACCCTACCCAACCCTTACCCCACTTACCTCCTTCACGTTTTTTTCTTCTCTTCGTAACAAGCCCATAACAAAAAACAAAACATTCTCACAATATATTTACGTACACACAAAGAAGAATGGGCACCCACTATCGGATTCCATATATGCACACGCAATACACCCCGTGAAAGACACACTCACCTCACCATTAATACACTACACAAACATATACACATACTCACACCACACTCTCAATGAGGAATTCACAAGCGTCACATAGAATTCATACCTATTATATACTCCTCTGGTTTTCCATGGAATAAGAGCAACACACACACACTACACTATGAAAATTCACACAGAATCTATACTTACACAGTGAAAATAATACATACCTCACACCTCACATACACTCAAGGAGTAACAGTCAATACACAATGCATACACACAACTGAGAGCACAAAAACAGTTAGGGAAAGAGAGAAAATAGAGAGTATAGGGAGAGATTAAGTGACAAAGAGAAGGAGGCTGGAGAGAAAAATAGAGAGGGACCGTTGGGGAAGAGAGAAAAATAGAGAAAAAGAGTTGATCAAAATGCAGAGAGAGATAAAAACCCTTACCGTTGTTACTGTTTTGATGAATTTTCATCGGAGAATGACCTGCCAGCTCTGATTTTTGACCAAAATGACCCCATTCACGTAGTTTCGATGATGTTCTATCGATAATCATCCGAGAACCATCGTCCATCTTCTATCTCGCCAAAAAGCCCACAAAACCCGGTGACCAAATTGTATAAGCCGGCGCAGGTCTGTCTTTCTCGCACAATTATTAGTTCATGTAGGCAATAAATAGTAAATGATATATTGAAACTGAATTTGGTTTGTATCGAGGTTTTCCATGCGCGGTTCTATCTTCGGTATATTAAAATTGACAATTGAGGTCCAATTCTTCAACTCTCTCTCTTTATTTTATCTTAAATTTGAGAAATTAATTTTATGATTATGTGTGTGATGATGATGATTGGGTAATTTTGTTGACGTTGATTTTACTTGTTATGGATAATTGATTGTGGTATGAATTAGATATTAGTATGGGTTGGATAACCATGTCTCGTATAAGAATTTTCTATTGAAAAATGACTTGGGGGAAGGGATTGAAAATCGGTAAAAGTAAATATCAGTTTGTGTTGATTAATTGGTTTATTTGATTTGAAATAGATGTTAACTTCATCGAACTTGATAGTATCATGTCTTAGGCCGGGCATCGATAGGTAAACGGTAGATTGGGTAGGCAAACCTTAGGGATAGTGGATTATTGAATGTTTGAAATATTGGTTGAATGATTTTTTTGGTTTTCTCACATTGAAAGAGTGTATTCATTTAGTCGGAGAATGCCCCAAGGCCATTTGTATCTATTCACCGGGGAATTTTCCAAAGTATTTTGTACGTGAAGCACGTTCGTGATGAAGGCCCGAGGCGTTGGGTAGAGCATAGTTAGGATAATTAGAATAGTTTAGGTTTTTATTTCAGTATTTTTATTTCGAACTGTAATAATTAGACTGGACACTATTTTGGACTTTTGATTATTTTTTTATGTATTTTGTTTAGTTTATGTATTTCACGAAGCGATCGTGGTCAAAACATGGGATCGAGGGGTGCCAACACCTTTCCCTTGGTCTACAAAATTCTTTAACCGAAATATTTTTTTGTGGATCAGTTTTGAAAGAGTCAAAAATCATTTTGAAAGAGGATTTCCAAAGGTGACTTGGCACACCAGATTTATGCCAAGTGGTGGCTTTGAGTTTTGATTGTTAAAAGTCTTTTTCGAAACAAATTTTAATCTTTTTTTACTTAATAATAAAACCCTTTTTAAACTTAAAATCATAATTCTTTTTGGTTAAAAAAGGGGGTGTGACACCTATGTCTCTAACTGATCTGTAAGATACACTTTTATGATAAAGTATGCAACCTATAAGTTTACTTATAGTTACTTAAGTATAGCCTAAGAGAGAAACAATTTGCCTAACATATTTCAACTATGTGGTAACTGTATAAGTAAAAGAGACATTATTTTTATGAGGAAAACATCCGGCTCAAAAAAGTGTGAAAAATCATGACTTGTACCTCTATAGGATTTCACCCCAACTTCACTAAACAACTTGAGCCTCAACAACCACAAATTATAGGAATTTTGTAATCTAGAAATTATAAACTCTACTCCTATTCAAAACAAAGCTCACAAACCTCCCAAGATATGTTTACTTCAAATTTTTGAGTTTCCTAACTTGAAAACAATTACCTACTTCAGTTTATAACATATTG
Organism: Capsicum annuum; assembly: GCF_002878395.1. Classification (NCBI taxonomy): domain Eukaryota; kingdom Viridiplantae; phylum Streptophyta; class Magnoliopsida; order Solanales; family Solanaceae; genus Capsicum; species Capsicum annuum. Next base: position 153,227,205 of record NC_061120.1, on the reverse strand, counting down.
AAAATAGAATTATATCAAAGTTACAAATCAATAACCAAACCTAATACTTAAAGACTAAGACTCCTTATCTTTCTAAGTATTGGGATTATATTCAATGTGTTCCTTCAGTCTTTAAGCTGCACACTTCTAAGTTAATTTGTAAATTGCCTTTTTTCTATGTAACTGTGTGTTTCACTTTGAATACCCCATATTCTATATAAACACAACTCCCTAAAGAGTCATTTTTCATTTTAAACTCTTCCTTCAATCAGAACTCTCTTTGCTTAGAGTTCTACTTCAAGAAGACTCCTTTTTCAATTCCAACTCTTTCATTTTTAGTGTTGTAGTCAAATTTCAACTTTTCAAATAAGCACATGTTTATTTTCTTGAGCTTATATACTGTAAGTACTTATCTATTCTTTTAATTTAGCAACATGTCTTCAACTTGTCTCATTGCACTAACAATCTTTTTGTCAGCTTTCACCTGTGTAACTATGATTCAACTTGATCAACGCGTTTCATTCAGTTGTCAAGCATCGAAACTACATAGATCCCAAAAAATTCTCCTCTTTTGATGATGATAAACTTTTTATCTTTTTGCATCCACCACCTTTACCTGTAGACACTTGATGCATGAAACACTCAAATAAAACAGGTCAGTTTATGGGTTATAAACATGCACAATCTTGTTTTTCTCTCCCCTCTTTTGGCATCATTGAAAATTTGAACATAAGCATTAGAATAAAAAAACAAAGGCCAAACCATCCATGGACACGGGGATTATCATCAAGACAATTAGAATATAACAAATAAAAATTAAAGGTATATTAAGCTAAACATGAAGAGAGAAGACAGTTGAGCACACCAAAAACATTGAATTAATTTGAAAAATGCGAACATCATGAGCTAAGAAAGTACTATTAAGAAAATACAAACTACTGAGGACAACTAGAGTTAAAATGGAGCAGATGAGAAAGGTGACACCCCTAAGACACTAAGAAAAAAGTACTATCAAACAGATGGAATAGATGGAATTAGCTGGGTTAGCTTATGAATTGTTACAAAACTGGTGGCTCTCTTCTAGTCAAGCTCTTTCTTAAGCTCTACAATTCTAGCCCTGATTGTAGATATTTCCTGAGTATGAGTAATCCTAGCATCCTCCAGTTCCTTAGTCTTTTCAGCCAAAATATTTTGAGTTCTTTGAAGAAGAACGTTTGCACGTCTCATTGAATCAGAAAGAGAAGAGTGACGAACCCTGCCTAAAACATTTTTAGTGGTATGATATTCCCACACATAGATTAGAACATCAAATGCATCAAAGATCAAACAAAGCCAAAATCCATACATCAAGGAGTGGCCATTTTTATCTTGATGAAGCGCACAATTCATATGTTTGAGGATCAGACTAGGTAGGTCAATTTTGACCTTAGAATTTAGCAACTCCATTAAGGTCTTGTCTAAGTAGTTGACTTTAGTCATTCTCTCTTTATTCTGAAGAATGATTTTGTGGACCACATCAAAATAGAGCATGTGTAGAGGGGGCACTTTTCTTTTTTTAACTCTGTAATGATGAAAGAGTAGGCTATCTTGAGAATTTCTTAGTTATATCCAAAGTTAAGGGAAAGTTAACAAGAGAAGGTCACTCATACCTCACATAGTGACTCCATCCCCCAGTAGGCACATCCAAAATTTGAGCACATCTGCATTAGTCAAGTAAATAGAAATCCTAAGTACATTGAAGGTGAACACAATGCCATCAAACTTGCCATTTATGTAGAATTTAATAACCTCCTTCTTGGCAAGCTTACGCTGATTGGTGCCCTAAAGGAATTAGGTTTGAACATCCTTGTACAATAATCTTGGAGTGAAGAATAGCTATTTTAGGTCCACTAAAGCCAGTGAAAACTCTGATTCGCACCATTTTTCTTTTAAAATTAGATGACATGATCAAGAGAAGGAGAAAGAGAATACTCAGATGGAATAGTCTGAGAAAGAGTGAAAGATGGAGGCGTGGATGGAGCATGTTAAGAGACATATTTCTTCTAAGTGTGTGAGAAGGATTTAGCCGGAGAAGAAAATTTTGGTGCAGGTAGAGGAGTTTTCTTGGGAGATGGTTTGAAAGAGGGGGAAGAATGAGTAAAGCAGAAGTAAAAAGGTTTAGGGATAATATTTTTAACCCTTCTTTCATGAAAAACCTGAATGAGAAGTAAATCATCATCATCATCATCAAAGAAGAGAGCAATTGAAGATGGAGGAGCAGTAGGAAAGAGGTGTTTCTTCTTACTTTCCCTTAGATCCTTTTCAAGAACGACATCCTCTTTCCATTTACGATAGAGGGTGTGAGGAGTCCTTATAAGAATAAGATAACTCATAGGTTTCTCAAGAACCTCATTATCAGTAATAAGGATAGGGGCTCCATATTTTTTCTTGAGTCGAGATCTATCCCTCTTAGGAATTTGGCCTGAGATGGGGTGTTTCTCAGATAGAATGGGCTAAATAAGAATAATATCTTGAACTTGTTCTGAGGGAATACAATTGAAGGAGTCAACAATAGATTTGAACTCGTTCCAAGCGGCAAACTAAGATATTTGGTGGTTAGAACGGAGGAACCTGAGGAATAAGAGTTTCAACTAGAACTAATTCCATTGAAGTAGATGAGGGAGTTATTGATTTTTCTTAGTAGGGAAGGTGGAATGAGATGAATAAGAATCCATGGAAAATTTTTGGTGTAGAAAAAAATGAAAAGAATAAAACTGAGAGAAAGAGATGTGATAATTTTGGTGGAAAGAAGTTGAGTTAAATAGGATAAGGGTTCAAATGCATTTGTAGGAAGAGGAAAAGTTTTTCCAGTGTAGAACCAATAAAAATAGGAGATGGAAATTAGACATGGCAGACGGTGGCAAATTTTTATAGTGGGAAAGGACTCTTCAAAAATTAACGGTTAAGGAAGACAGAGTGAAGCATTTAATATAGAGAACAGTTGTGCTCATGTGTTTCATTCCAATTAGAACTATACTTAAGCAAATAAGTGTCGCGTCCTATTTCGAACCGGTTAAAATAGCACATGGCATATGGTGGCTAGTGTCATGACTCTTGGGTTTCGAAAATTTATTTTTTAGAGTCGCCACCTAACTTTTTAGGAAAATTAAGAAAACAAACTATTTTTTATTGTTGAAAACTCTGTTTTTGTCTTTCAAAAACTTTTTGAAATTTTGAGTAAGGATTTTAGTTACTCGAGGGGAAGGTGTTAGGCACCCCTTAGAGCCTATTCGAAGATAGTCCTTACACTTAGTTTAGAAAAATACCTAGAAAAAATTTTATTTTGTTATTTTCTAAAATGGTGATAAAAAATCCTTCATTATATATTTTTTCATTATTATTTAAAGGGAAATTTAAGGTATGGTGAACATGACACTAGCATGTACAAGGAAGTAATATAACTATCGCAAATATATGTATGAATATGAAAGGGTGGTCATGTAATTTATACATATTGGAAAGCACAAAATCTTACAATCCTATAAGGGGATATAGGATATGTGAAGTTTAAGTATCTAACTAAAATGCAATCAAATATTTTTTTTTCATGGCGTAAAAATTTATTGTGAAATGTATATTTAAGAGTATGTGAAGAAATACGTGAAAGATTATGAATAAATTAGAATCATATATATATATATATATATATATATAAAAATAATAATAATAATAATAATAATAATAATAATAATAATAATAATAATAATAATAATAATAATATAATGCATAGCATGTGAAGTTGTTTAAACCATCATCATAATAATAGTAGTAGTAATAATAATAGTAATGATAAATTAAAATAGTGACGATATTTGCGGTATAAATAATAATGTCAGTAATGGTAATATTGGTAATAATAATGATCAATAATAATAATAATAATTATCATAGTAGTATATAAAAAATATATCTTGTACGTGGTAGCGGATGAATATATTTACCTCGCATTTTTATCCTGAAAACTCGAATAGTGTTAAAAAAATAAAATATAGCGCAAAATATTAGAATTATTTTTTAAAAAATAAGGTAAAAAAGGTGGGTGGACTCCTAAAAAAATGTATTTTTTGTAATATTTTCTTATTAGTTTTGAAATTTTTATCTTTATTATTATATTTTAAGAGAAACATGGTGTTACTATGTTAACTTTATTTAGACATATTTGTGGCAAAATTTCAAAAGAATTATCCAAGTATGCTAAAATGTATTTTTTTATCTAGCAATAATCATGTGATTTGCGAAAATCAATACGTTAAAGCTACTTCTAGGAGGATCGACAAATAATAAAGTAACATGGATTCAATAATCAAATAAAGATATCACAAATAAACTTAAAAACAGGAGTTAGTTATCATTCTAAAGATAAACCCCGACATAAAAATATGAGTTAAATCGGAAGACGATAAAGATTAGAAAATTCTCTTTAGGAGTTTAGACTCCTAATTTGCAGGATTCTGAGGCTCTGCACTCCTAGTAGTGGTTGACCCAATGTCTGGGTTGAGATGAGTTCCGTTGCGGAACTTCAACTCCCGGATTCACATGAAAAAGAAAAGAAGAGAAAATATTAAAAATCTAAACACCCAAATAAGTCAAGAAAGACGAAATTAAAGGAAAAACAAATAAATCAATAAATAAGTATCACATGTAACTATTCAATATTGACCGAAATATAGTGGTTTAACAACATATAATATAAAAAACATCCTACGCTTTTCATTCAAACTTTGTGCACAACATGTTCAACGTTGGATAGAATTGATTAATAATATATTATTTTGTTGCTCATTTAACAACTATATATATCACAAAACTAAAATCTGCATTTGGCATCTCCACATTAATAGCAAACTCTTATTCCTATACCAAAATTATTTTCTCAAAAAATATATATATATATTTTAAAAAAGTCCAGCTTCCCACGTTTGAGCCTTGAAATGTCCGAGGCATGATCAAGTAAACTAAAAATTTAATATAAAATATTTTAATTCACAGAAAAACCAATGTCATTAAACTCCCATTCATTTTGACAAATATTTATATCAATAGAGAATTATACCACCCAAGATGAACATAAGTATTTATGTTGAAGATAATGAATGGGTCTTACACAATTTATGCATTCGAACTAAGCGAAAAACAAAAGTCTGATCAAACACCAAAACCTGAATATCAAAGGGTGACAAACATTTGACTTATAATCCAAACTTAACAAGTTTTTCAAAGAATGGATACTACCAAAAAATTAACTGAACTACTCCTATCAAAAATTTAACATATCCAAAATGGCTACTTGGAGTTGCGACTTGGAGCCACTGACACAAAACGTTCTTCTTCATATTCGGAAAAATCCATTATCCTATACAAAATACATCACAGATCCATTATCATTTCTTAACCAAGAGGATTGTAAATAAAATGATTCACGTCTCAAGCCCGAACTGAGAATGTAAATATGAGCTTACCAAAACAAAAACCTAGAGTCTAAATGTAATTTGAAAACCAAACCAAACCTAAACCTATCATTCTTGCGCAAGACCAAATGCAAAAGATATATTTTGAATTTCAAATCAAGTAATATAACTTATTTCAACAAGTTGAAAATTGTAAGTAATGTAACATATTCCAATTTGCTACCCTACAATTTTAATACTCAACCCAACTTGTCTATTGGATCCAAAGAAGGATATACAACAAACTTCATTGTACAGGAAATAAGGAAATATATAGATTGGGTCGTTAAACTTACTTCAATAGCTACTTATTCACTTTATAATCAAGTTGAGGCATTTTCTTTCATTTGGTTTAGGAACAGTCCCAAATCGACAATAAGTTTGTGAACTACAATAACAAGAATCCTAGTAATAGAGGTTGCTCACATAGAGTCACACACAAAGAAAAAAATGTGAACTAGTCCATGTTTCAACAAGTTTACAAAGATCCAAATTAGAACACCCTCAATATCATCAGTACAATAGAAAGATAAATGATAATAAAAAAAAAGCCCGAACAAATCCAATTCGAGAGTAGCCTGAACATTAATGCCTCTTGTAGGAATTTCTAAATGATAATATGAAAATATTATTTAATACAAAACCAATTTTCACCAAGTTGAACAGAATGCGTGCACATATAAACACTCAAAGCACTTACTGGAATACAAAGATGAAGAGAGGACGGAGGAGAAAATAACAGACTACCTTTTCTTTACATATCTCAGATAATTGAACATAGAAAAAAATGTGAAAAGATTGTAGAAAAAAATGTGAAAAGATTGAAGAACTTGGGGTAAGATCAAAGTCATCAAACTCAAAACAGGGACAACAACACTAACACGAACTCAAATCCAAAAAATTCACACATCTACAGACTCATATTATATAACTCTGAAGAATCAAAATTAGATTTATCAGTGGAATAATGATAGAGACTTAGAACCAACTGATTCACTCATCCACAGGAACATATCAAACAAATAACAAAGTAACGACAAAAATAAGGCATGGAAGGATTTTACCTTATGTTGGGCAACAAACTCAGGCTTGACATCAAGGTGTTTGTGGCGAAGAACTCAGGAACTCAAACGGTTGCCTTCGAATTTTCACCCATTTTTCCTTTTTTTATTTTGCTCTTATTTTCACTCAGTTTTCTTCTTTCAATTCTTCTCTCCAAGTTAAGCCTCTCTAAAACTGATTTTCAACTATTTTTTGCTTTTCTTCGATCTGAAAATTGCATTTTTGAACCTCTCTATGCCGATATTTATATGTGAAATTTGAACATGAAATTTCAAACTTGAAGGTAGAAATTATGAATAAATCAATGGGTGGAACCAAATCAAGGAAGAAAAAAATTCAAAATCCCTACCTCACAGTTATAGATTTTTCTCTTTGGACTATTTTTGGACTCCAAACACGGATTTGAATTTGACTAGAGGGACTTTTTTGCTCCTCAGTCTACGAGTCTGATAGTCTAGAATTTTGACCGGGATCTCTTCATAAGAGGGGTTATTCTGAACATCTATGCTCTGAATAGGGACTACAATTGTTGGGTTACCTATACACTTCTTGAGCAAGGAGACATGAAAGACTGGATGAACTGAGGCTAGATCGGAAGGTAATTCGAGTTCATAAGCTACCTTGTTAAATCGATTGAGAATCTTGAAGGGACCGATATATCAGGGAATAAGCTTTCCCTTCTTGCCGAATCTCTTCACGCCCTTCATGGGAGAGATCTTTAGGTAGACATAGTCACCAATCTCAAACTTGAGATCTTTTCTACCTACATCTGCATAAGACTTCTATTGGATCTGAGCAGCTCGAAGCCTTTCTCTGATCAACTAGACTTTCTCTAAGGCATCGAATACTAAGTCAGGCCCTATGACTGAGGTCTCACTAACTTTGAACCAAACGACTGGAGATCTATATCTCCTACCATAGAAAGCTTCAAATTGAGCCATATTAATACTGGAATGATAGTTGTTGTTGTATGCAAACTCAATCAAAGGCAAGTGGTCATCCCAACTACCCTTGAAATCAATTGCACAAGCCCTTAGCATATCTTCTAGAGTCTGAATGGTCCTCTCTGCTTGACTATCTGTCTGAGGATGAAAGGCTGAACTGAGATAAACTTGGGTACCAAGACCCTTTTGGAATGATTTCCAGAAATGAGAGGTGAACTAGGTACCTCTATCTGAGACAATAGACAACGAAACATCGTTTAATTTGACCAACTCTCTAATGTAGAGTTTGGCATAATCCTCAGCTGAATAAGAGGTATGGAATGGAAGGAAATGAGCTGATTTGGTCATTCTATCTACAATGACCCAAACTGAATCATGCTGATGACGAGTACAAGGAAAACCCATCACGAAGTCCATATTCACTTCTTCCCACTTTCAAGTAGGACTACTGAACTCCTGCATGGACCCACTAGGCTTCTGATGCTTAATCTTAACCTGCTGACATGTAGAGCACTTAGCCACAAACTCTACAACATCGCTCATCATTCCACTCCTTCAATAGATCTCCCACAAGTTGTGGTATATCTTTGTGGCCCCTGGATGAATAGAGTAGCACGCACCATGTGCTTTTGCAAGAATTTGGTGCCTCAAGTCATCTATACTTGGAACACACAGACGACTCTGACAACACAATACACCATCTCCCCCTTGGGAGAAAACCTCTACTTTATGATCCTTGATTGACATTGACTCTTTCAACTTGACTAAACTGGGGTCTCTATCTTGCTTTTCTTTCACCTTGGAAACTAGAGATGCTTCTAAACTACTCTAAACCCATATGTCACCCTCTTCTGTATAGACTAAGCATACACCTAGTCTGTCAAGATGATGGACTTCCTGAGCTAACTTCTTTTTATTATCCTCAACATGAGCAACACTACCTATAGATAGTCTACTGAGAGCGTCGGCCACTATATTGGCCTTGCCCGGATGATAAAGGATACTCATGTCATAATCTTTCAAGAGCTCTAACCACCTTCTCTGACAAAGATTAAGATTTTTTTGAGAAAAGACATACTAAAGACACTTATGATCTGTGAATACATCTACATGAACTCCGTAGAGGTAATGCCTCCAAATCTTTAAGGCAAATATTATAGCTGCTAAATCAAGATCAGAAGTAGGATAATTCTTCTCATGGGGTTTAAGTTGTCTAGAGGCGTAGGCTATGACCTTACCATGTTGCATGAGGAAATAATCCAAACCTACTCTGGATGCATCACAATACACTACGAAACCATCTGAACCATCTGGAAGAGCTAAGATTGGAGCTGAGGTGAGTCGATTTTTCAACTTTTGAAAACTCTTCTCGGAAGGATCTGACCGTTGAAACTTGACTTTCTTCTGAGTCAATCTAGACATATGGGATGCAATAAAAGAAAATCTTTCAACAAACCATCTGTAATAGCCAGCCAAACCTAAGAAAGTCCAGATATCTACTGGAGAGATTGGGTAAGGACAGTTTCTTACTGCTTTAATCTTTTAAGGATCAACCCTAATGCCATCACCAAAAACAATATGATCAAGGAATGCTACTAAACTTAGCCAAAATTCACACTTACTAAATTTGGTGAACAACTGATGATCTCTGAGAGTCTGAAATATGATTCTGAGATGGTCTGCATGATTATGCTCACTACAAGAATAGACCAAAATATCATCAATAAAGACTATAACAAACATGTCCAAGTACCGCTTGAACACATGGTTCATCAAGTCCATGAAATCTGCTGGGCCATTGGTAAGACTAAAGGATATGACTAAGAATTTGAAGTGACCATACGGAGTACGGAAAGCTATTTTGGGAATGTCACATTCTCTGACTCTTAGCTGATGGTATCCTGATCTGAGGTCTATCTTAGAGAAATAACTGGCACCCTGAAGTTGGTTGAACAAGTCATTAATTCTGGAAAGTGGATACTTGTTCTGACCATAAATTTATTGAGTTGACGGTAATCTATACACATTCTGAGAGAACCATTTTTTTTCGCATGAATAAGACTGGTGCACCCTACGGGACACACTGGGCCTGATGAATCCCTTATCTAAGAGATCCTTCAACTACTTTTTCAGTTCTTTGAGTTCTGCGGGTGCCATTCTGTATGGAAAAATATATATAGGTTGAGTATTTGGAAGAAGATCAATACCGAAGTCTATTTCCCTTTTGAGGGAAATCCCTGGAAGATCTTCGGGAAAGACATCTGAATATTTATTCACTATTGAGACTTATTCAAGATTGGGAGTTTTAAAAATAGTATCCTTAACTTGAACAAGATCATAGATACATCCCTTAGATATTATTTTCCTTGCTCGAAGGTAGGAAACAAGCTGACCTCTGAAAATGGATACACTACCTTTCCACTTTAGGACGGGTTTATTCAGAAAATAAAACTAGACTATTCTATTTCTACAGTCGACTATGGTATAGTAGGAATGAAGCCAATCATCTCTAATTTGACAAAGTCTACTGAAGTGACTTTCTAAAATATCATAATCGGGCAGTTCCTGTATACCCGTTGAGCTATGATGGTTTTACCCACTGGGGTAGAGACTGAAAAGGGCTTTGCTAGAATTTTAGGACTGGTTCCAAAATTGCCTGCTATATATGGAGTAACGAAAGACAAGGAGACACCTGGATCTAGCATAGTATAAATATGCACACGAAAGATCTGTAATGTACCAGTAACTACATTAGGAGAATTTTCTTGATCTTGCCTGGAATAGAGAGCATAAAGTCAATTTGGGTGTTGCCCACTAGTAGCACTGGAGGTGGCACCCTGCTGGTTTGGGCGACCGGACTGAGCTAAGGAACGGTTCTGCTGACCTAGAGGACCTGGATAAGGATAGTATCTGACTCTGTGTCCTAGTTTGCCATATCTGAAACAAATACCACTTCTAGCTCTGCAAATACCCTGATGGTGCTTGCCACAAGTCTGGAAAAGAGGATAGGTGCGGGCATTGCTAACACTGCCCTGAGACTTTGAGCTTGGTGCTCTATCTCTATTACTGTCCCTGAAATTAAGAGCTAGAGCACTAGCTGGAGAAGGAGCTGGAACTAAGGACTTAGGACAAAACTGAGAACGGTTTCCTCATTTTGATTGGGGCTGAGCAAAGTTGAAACTACCTGTTCTTGCTTTCTTATTTTGCTTCTCCCTCATTTTGACCTTATGATCTTCTATCTGCTGAGCATGAGTCATAAACCTGGCTAAAGTCATGTCACTATTCAACATCGTAGACCTACACTTGCTGACCACACTATCATTCACCCCAGAAACAAACTTACTCATCTTGGCCCTACTATCGATAACCACATGAGGAGCATATCTGGCTAATTGAGTAAACTTAAGAGAATACTCTTTCACTGTCATGTTGCACTGCCTGAGGTTGATGAATTCTAATACCTTAGCTTCTCTGAGCTCTTGGTGAAAGAGTCTATCTAGGAATGCGGTGTCAAACTCCTCCCACTCAATAGGACCTGCATCATCTGGCCTTTCTGACTTCCACTGCTTGTACCAAGTGTGAGAAATATTCTTCAACTGATATGCAGCTAGCTCAGCACTTTCACTGGGAGTAACCCTCATGATGTCTGTAACTTTCTGAACCTGATCAATGAATTCTTGAAGGTCCTCATCTGACTTAGACCCGAGAAAGAATGGAGGATTCATCGGGTGAAGTCCTGAATCTTAGCTGCAGCTGAATTGGCCACTAAGTTGGCTAGAATAATAGCTGATCATTCATTCTGAACAGTAACTGACTAAGCAAAAGTAGTGAATGCAACTCTAAACTCTATATGAGAAATATGTTCGCCCAAAGGATCTTCGAGCTGAAGGGCTGACTGATTCCCATTTCTTCTTTTAGGAGGCATGCTCTGTAGAAGAAAGGGAGAAATAGATTAGATTGAGAGATTGACTTGAGATTATATCACTAGCATAACATGAATACTGAAAAAAGAGAAACTATTCCTAAAACATCTCATAGCCTCCTGCACATAAAGGTAGCGCGCAACACACCCATGCACAAGACTCTACTAGATGCAGTTTTCGGACTTCCTAGGACACTATTGAACCTTAGTCTCTGATACCAAGTTTGTAACACCCCAAATCTGGTACACGGAATGCTACATGGTGCTCATGACCCCGAAGGACCACAAGCTAACCCATGACTGATATCTGTACCTGTATACTGCATGATATACTATATAAATGCAGAAACATGAATTGAAAGGCCATAAGGTTCAAAACTATAACATAAGATTTGATAAATCATAATATATGGATGGGTTATGAAATACCCAAAACACTAAAATAACTATCTGAACATGATAGTCTGAAAAGCCTCTAAAACATGACTGTCTGTATAAGGAGTTGATGGGACATGTACCCAACTAACTCCAACTAATAAATTAATTAATGAGATAATAAAGTAATGGTCATGTCCTCAAAAGATGAGGAATCACTGCTAACTCTGACTGCTGAAATTGGAATGCTACTGATACTCTGGAGTTAGTTCTTCTGAACCTATGGTATAAGATACCATAATGCAAATGCGTCAGTACTTTAAATGTACTAGTATGCATGTGAGGTAGGCTGAATGGATGGGGTTCATATGCATGAACAATACTGGGTAACTGACTAATATGAATGTGGGATTACATGCATGAATACATAGTAACTATATCTGAGATTAAGATAACATGAGTTTACTGATAACTAACAGGACTGATAACTGAGTTCTGAAGACTGATATAACTGATAACATGAGTGACTGTATTTGATAGTCCTGAATCTATTGGAACTAGCTGAGTTTTATACTGTTCTATGTTGACTGTATTTGTCAGTCTTAAATTTTGTAGAACTATCTGAGTTCTATTACTAAGACTGAATGACTCTATCTGACAGTCCTGATTCTGTAACTGAAACTGTAGGAAGTAGTTATCTAACTGACATACCCCTAATATTCCATTATGGCTGAGTTGGGTCCAATCTATAACCCCAATTGGAAGGGTGTCAATACCGCGCCACTGGTAAGGACAATCTGTGAGTAACCCTCATATAACATGTAACTCTAGTGAGAATGGTGGAAACCCTTATATAATAGGTTAAGCCAACTCATCTACCCTCATATAACAGGCTATGATGTCTCAACCTACGTTGGCTACGTAGTTCAGGAACACAAGGATTGCTTTTAAGTATCAAACCATCATATAATAGGTGAGTTCACCATCCTTGGGTTCACTCGGTGCTAATTCTTACTCCCATATGAATAGACACTGAACATGGATTACTGAACAAACTGGACTAAATTAACAAGATTCAAATGACTACCGGAATAGTACTAAGATTAATGAGTTACTGAGATTTCCTGAGTCACATGACTGACTGAGTTCTATGGTTCATGGCTTGACTGAGGATATCGTGAAAACATGAAACTAAAGTTAGGCACACAACTATATTTTTCGGGTACAAGTACCCTTAGGACTCTATGGAAAGAAACTGACAAGGCATCACATTCTTGAATACATGACCAACATCAACAATCCATAATACCATAATTAGAGATATTTCATGGGCATTTGATTATCATAGCTTGGTACGTGAATAAGATAGCATGTATACATAGCATAATTTCATAAGGCTAACTCATGAGCAATCCAACAAACCATTTCAATATATAAGAATAACACGGAAACCATTTTGGATCACAATTTAGCTATAGTGAATAATTTCTATCCTCCTAGGTATTTTATCAAACACCTTGCATGCACCCTTAGGGAATAGGCATAATCATCAAATTGACACATTATAAATAACTCAATTTATGGATTTTACTCACTTGCTAATGTAGTTTCATGAAAGACACATAAATATTCCAAGTTGGAAATCATATAACAAGATAAACATGATTACAACCAACCCACAACATAAATATCATTATTTACAATTTGAAATAGGATTCTTGAGCTTTATGGATGAAAGGAATCCATAAATCAACACAACGCATACCTTAGTTCTTGGTTTAGCAAAGATTGACGGAGTGACTTTCTTAAAATTGAATCCCCAATTGAAACCCTAGCTTGTTCTTGAGAGAAAATTGAGAGAAACTAGTTTATTTTGGGTTCCAAATAGCTGAATCTCTTGTTAAAGGTCTTAAATAGGGGTGGAAAATTAACTCTTTTAACTCTGGAGGCGTCTTTTAATTTTAGTGAAAATTTCCCGAATTGGACTCCTGGACCGACGCGACACTATTGCGCAGTGTCACTGGAATTGTACAACTGGGAAATTAGGGGATGACGCAACGCGGAGCCATCGCGTTGCAACGTCGCTTGCGACCTAGAAGTTCGGCGCGATGCACCACTATTGTGGACCCCTACTAGAAGTTGACAAATGCTATTTTCGCCACGCCACTGATTAATTTGATACTTTTTTAGGATGGGAACTTGAAATAGTTGTAACTTCTTACCCGGTTATTGGATTTAGGCGAATCTTATATCAACGGAAAGCGTATTGAATTGCCCACATGATAAAAAGTAAAAATATTTAGAAAATATTCTCATAGAATAAACATCATTCTATTTATAAGATAATACTAGACATTCTTGAGACAAAAAATTAGTTAGAAAACTTTAGGGTATTACAATATCTCCCCCTTGGGAGCATTCGTCCTCGAATGAGACTGACTGAGAGGGGAGAAATGATAAATCAAAGTACATACTGAATATTAAAATCGAAACATGACTGAAATCTCTAAGATTTATACTGAGCATACATATCTGATGCATGATTTCATGACTGAATTGACCCATGAACACATGACTGAGATTTCTGATAACTGAGTTTCTCACTAGGAGAATGCATGTCTGATGCATGCTTTATATAACTGAACTGATACATGAATGCATGACTGAATATGCAACGGTATTTAATACCAAGTTTGAAAAAATGGAATCCTGAACATGAGACTGATACAAAGTTGTAACTGAAATCTGGACATGAAAACTAAAAAACTTAAGGAGAACTGTTACCTTGAGCTTGATTTGAGTCAGCGGAGAAGAGGTGAGGATACTTGGTATGCATGTCTATTTTTTCTTCCCAAGTATCTCCCTCAACGGACTGATTTCACCAAAAAACTTTGACTTGAGGAACTTCTTTGTTCCTCAGTCTATGAGTCTGATAGTCTAGAATTTTGACCGGAATCTCTTCATAAGAGAGGCTGTTATGAACAAATATGATCTGAATAGGGACTATAACTGCTGGTTCACCTATACACTTTTTGAGCAAGGAGACATAAAATACTGGATGAACTGAGGCTAGATCGGAAAGCAATTCAAGCTCATAAGCTACCTTGCCGAATCGATTGAGAATCTTGAAGGGACCGACATAACAGGGACTGAGCTTTCCTTTCTTTCCGAATCTCTTCATGCACTTCATGGGATAGATCTTTAGGAAGACATAATCACCAATCACGAACTCGAGATCCTTTCTGTGCACATCTATATAAGACTTCTGTTGGCTCTAACCAACTCGAAGTCTTTCTCTGATCAACTGGACTTTCTCTGAGGCATCGAATACTAAGTCAGGCCCTATGACTGAGGCCTCACTATCTTTGAACCAACCGACTGGAGATCTACATCTCCTACCATAGAAAGCTTCGAATGGAGCCATCTTAATACTGGAATGATAGTTATTGTTATATGCAAACTCAATCAAAGGTAAGTGGTCATCCCAACTACCCTTGAAATCAATTACACACGCCCTTAGCATATCTTCTAGAGTCTAAATGGTCCTCTCTACTTGACTATCTGACTGAGGATGAAAGGCTGAACTGAGATAAACTTGGGTACCAAGACCCTTTTGGAATGCTTTCCAGAAATGAGAGGTAAACTAGGTACCTCTATCTGAGACAATAAACAACGGAAAACCATGTAATCTAACCAACTCTCTGAATATATCTACATGAACTTCGTAGAGGTAATGCCTCCAAATAATCAAGGCAAATACTATGGCTGCTAACTTAAGATCATAAGTAGGATAATTCTTCTCATTGGGTTTAAGCTGTCTGAAGGCGTAGGATATGAACTTACCATGTTGTATGAGGACACAAACCAAACCTACTCTGAATGCATCACAATACACTACGAAACCATCTGAACCATTTGGAAGAGCTAATACTGGAAATGAGGTGAGTCGAGTCATCAACTCCTGAAAACTCTTCTCACAAGGATCTGACCACTGAAACTTGACTTTCTTCTGAGTCAATCTGGACATAGGGGATGCAATAGAAAAAATCCTTCAAAAAATCATCTGTAATAGCCATCTAAACCCAAGAAACTCCTGATATCTGACTGAGAGACCGAGTGAGGCTAGTTTCTTACTGCTTTGATCCTTTGAGGATCAACCCTAATTCAATCATCGAAAATAATATGACCAAGAAATGCTACTGACCTTATCCAAAATTCGCACTTACTAAATTTGGCGAATAACTAATGATCTCTGAGAGTCTGAAGTACGATTCTGAGATGGTCTGCATAATCATGCTCATTGCAGGAATAGACCAGAATATCATTGATAAAGACTATAATGAACATATCCAAATACTGCTTGAACACGCGATTCATCAAGTCCATGAAAGCTACTGGGAAATTGGTAAGACCAAAGGACATGACTAAGAATTCAAAGTGACCGTACCGAGTACGAAAAGCTATTTTTGGAATGTCATATTCTCTGACTCTAAGCTGATGGTAGCCTGATCTGAGGTCTATCTTCGAGAAATAACTAGCACCCTGAAGTTGGTCGAATAAGTCATTGATTCTAGGAAGTGGATACTTGTTCTTTACCGTAAATTTATTGAGTTGAAAATAATCTATACACATTTTGAGAGAATCATCTTTATTTTGTACGAATAAGACTGGTGCACCCTATGGGGACATACTAGTCCTGATGAATCCCTTATCTAAAAGATCCTTCAACTACTCTTTCAGTTCTTTGAGTTCTGTGAGTGCCATTTTGTATGGCGGAATTGATATAGGATAAGTATCTGGAAGAAGATCAATGCCGAAGTCTATTTCCCTTTCAGGAATAATCCCTGGAAGATCTTCTGGAAAGACATCAGAATATTTATTCAATACTGAGACTGATTCAAGACTGGGAGTTGTGGAACTAATTTCCTTAACTCAAACAAGATGATAAATACATACCTTAGATATCATTTTCCTTGCCCGAAGGTAGGAAACAAGATGACCTATGAAAGCGGATACACTACCCTTCCACTCTATGATGGGTTCATTCAAAAACTGAAACTGGACTATTCTGTTTCTTCATTCGACTGTGGCAGAGCAGGAATAAAGCCAATCCATGCCGAAAATGATATCAAAATTAGTCATCTCTAATTTGACTAAGTCTGCTAAAGTGACTTTCTGAAATATCATAACCGGGCAGTTCCTGTATAATTATCGGGTAATAATGGTTTTACCCACAGAGGTATAGACTAAAAAGGGCTCTACTAGAATTTTAAGACTGGTTCTAAAATGGACTGCTATATATGGAGTAAGAAAAGACAAGGACACACCTGGATCTAGCAAAGCATAAATATGCACATGAAAGATCTGTATTATACCAGTAACTACATCAGGAGAATTTTCCTGATCTTTCCTAGACTGAAGAGCATAAATTCAATTTGGGCGTTGCCTACTAGTATCACTTGAGGTGGTACCCTTATGGTTTGGGAGACCGAACTGAGCTAAGGAATGAATCTGCTGACCCAGAAGACCTGGTTGAGGATAGTCTCTGACTTTCCATATTCGAAACAAGTACCACTGCCAGCTTTGCAAATATCCTTATGGTTCTTTCCACAAGTCTAGCAAAGATGATAGGTGCGGGCACTGCTAATACTGTCATGAGACTTAGAGCCTGGCACTCTATCTCTATTACCATCCTTGAACTTAGGAACTAGAGCACTAGCTGAAGAAAGAGCTGGAACTGATGACTTAGGATAAAACTAAGAATGATTTCCTCATTCTAATTATGGATAAGAAAAGTTGAAACTAGATGTCCTTTATCTCTTATTCTGTTTCTCCCTCATCTTAACCTTTTGATCTTCTATTTGCTAAGCATAAGTCATAAGCCTGGCTAAAGTCATGTCACTATTCAATATCGCTGACCTACACTCGTTGACCATACTATCATTCACCCTAGAAACAAACCTACTCATCTTGGCCTTGCTATAGATAACCACATGAGGAGCATATCTGGCTAATTGAGTAAACTTAAGAGAATACTCTTTTATCGTCATGTTGCCCTGCCTGAGGTTGATGAAATCTAACACCTTAGATTATTTTAGCTCTTAGGGAAAGAGTCTATCTAGGAATACAGTGTCAAACTTCTCCCACTCAATAGGCCCTGCATCATCTGGCCTTTCTAACTTCCACTGCTTGTACCAAGTGTAAGGAATATCCTACAATTGATATACAGCTAGCTCAACAATCTCACTTGGAATAACCTCCATGATGTCTGTAACTTTCTGAACCTAATCGATGAATTCCTAAGGGTCCTCATTTGACATAGACCTGAGAAAGAATAGAGGATTCATTCGGGTGAAGTCCCGCATCTTGGCTGCAGCTGAATTGGCCACTGGGTTGGCCAAAACGATAGCTGGTTATTCATTTTGAGCTGTAACTGACTGAGCAAGAGTAGTGAACACAACTCTAAACTCTGTATGAAAAACATATTCGGCCAAAGGATCTTCGGGCTGAGGGGCTGACTGATTCTCATTTTTTTATGAGGCATGTTCTATAGAAGAAAGGGAGAAACGGATTATACTGAGAGATTAACTTGAGATTATACTCACTGGAATCACATGAATACTGAAAGAAGGGAAACTGTACCTAAAACATTTTATATCCTCCTGCACATAAAAGTGGTGCACAATACAGCCATGCACAAGACTCTACTAAATACAACTTTCAGACTTTCTAGGTCACTATTGAACCTTAGGTTTTGATACCAAGTTTGTAACACCCCGAATCTGGTACCCAGAATGCTACACAGTGCTCATAACCCCGAAGGACCATAAGCTAACCCATGACTGATATTTGTACCTATATAATGCATGATATACTGTATAAATGTGAAAACATGAACTGAAAGGCCATAAGGTTCAAAACTATAACATAAGATCTGATAAATCATAATATATGGATGGGATATAAAATACCCAAAACACTAAATAACTGTCTGAACATGATAGTCTAAAAAACCTCTAAAACATGACTGTCTGAATAAGGAGTTAATGGGACATATCCCCAACTAACTCCAACTAATAAATTAATTAATGAGATATTACAGTAATGATCATGTCCTCGAAAAATAAGGACTCACTGCTAACTCTTACTGCTGAAACTAGAATGCTACTGATGCTCTGGAGCTCGTGTTTCTAAACCTATGGTATAAGACACCATAGCGCAAATGCATCAGTACTTTTAATATACCGGTATGCATGTGAGGTAGGCTGAATGCATGGGGTTCATATGCATGAACAATACTGGCTAACTGACTAACATAAATGTGGGATAACATGTATGAATACATAGTAACTATATCTGAGATCATGATAACATAAGTTTATTGATAAATAACATGACTGATAACTTAGTTCTGGAGATTGATATAACTGATAACATGAGTGACTGTATTTGACAGTCCTGAATCTGATGGAACTAGCTGAGTTTTGTTCTATTTTGAGTTGACTGTATCTGACAGTCCTAAATTTTGTAGAACTTCTAAGTCCTATTACTGAGACTGAATAATTATATCTGACAGTCCTGATTCTATAACTAAAACTATGGGAAGTAGTTATCTGACCGACATGCCCCTAATATGCTATATGGCTGAGTTGGGGTCCAATCTGTAACCCTAATTAGAAGGGTGTCAATATCGTGCCACTGGTATGGATAATCTATGAGTAACCTTCATATAACAAGTAACTCTAGTGAGAATGGTGGAAACCCTCATATAACAGGTAACTCTAGTGAAAATGATGGAAACCCTCATATAATAGGTTAAGACAGCTCATCTACCCTCATATAACAGGCTATGATGTCTCAACCTACGCTGGCTACGTAGTTCTGGAATGCAAGGATTGCTTCTAAGAATCACACCCTCATATAATAGGTGAGTTCCCCATCCTTGGGTTTACTCGGTGCTAATTCTTACTCTCATCTGAATAGACACTGAACATGGATTACTGAAGTCAACTGGACTAAATTAACTAGATTTCGTTGACTGCCGGAATAGTACTAAGATTACTGAGTTACTGAGATTTCCTGAGTCACATGACTGACTGAGTTTTATGGTTCATGGCTTGACTGAGGATATCGTGAAAACATGACACTAAATCTAGGCACACAACTATATTTTTTGGGTATAAGTACCCCCAGGACTCGATGAAAAAAAACTGACAAGGCATGATATTCTTGAATACATGATCAACATCAACAATCCATAATACTATAATTGGAGATATTTCATGGGCATTTGATTATCATAGCTTGGTACATGAATAAGATAACATGTATACATAGCATAATTTCATAAGGCTAACTCATGATCAATCCAACAAACCATTTCAATACATAAGAATAACATGGAAGCCATTTTGGATGACAATTTAGCTATAGTGCATAATTTCTTTCCTCCTAGGTATTTTATAAAACACCTTGCATGCACCCTTAGGGCATAGGCATAATCATCAAATTGATACATTATAAATAACTCAATTTGTGGATTTCACTCACTTACTAATGTAATTTCATAAAAGACACATAAATATTCCAACTTGGAAATCGTATAACAAGATAAACATGATTACAACCAACCCACAACATAAATATCATTATTTACAATTTGAAATAGGATTCTTGAGCTTTATGGATGAAAGGAATCCATAAATCAACACAACGCATACCTTAGTTCTTGGTTTAGCAAAGATTAACGGAGTGACTTTCTTAAAATTGAATCCCCAATTGAAACCCGAGCTTGTTCTTGAGAGAAAATTGAGAGAAACTAGTTTATTTTGGGTTCCAAATAACTGAATCTCGTGTTAAAGGGCTTAAATAGGGGTGGTAGATTGACTCTTTTAACCCTGAACACATTTTTTAATTTCAGTGAAAATTTCCCAAATTGGACACCTGACGCGATGCAGCGCTATCGCGCCGTGTCACTAGAATTTGACAACTAGAAAATTGGGGGATGGAGCAATGTGTAGCCATCGCATTGCCACTTTGTTTGTGACCTGGAAGTTTGGTGCGATTTTCCACTATCATGGACCCCTACTGGAATTTTACAAATGCCATTTTCTCTGATAGCGCAGCGCGCCACTGACTAATATGGCACTGTTTTATGACGGGAACTTAAAGTAGTCGTAACTTCTTATCCGGTTATCGGATTTAGGCAAATCTTATATCAACGGAAATCTTATTGAATTTCCCACATGAAAAAAGTAAAAATCTTTAAAAAATTCCTCATGGAATAAACATCATTCTATTTAGAAGATAATACTAGACATTCTTGAGACAAAAAATTAGTTAGGAAACTTCGGGGTAATACAGTTTTGGGTGTAGGAAATGACCACAAGGCCATTAGTTGAAACCTGGAAAATAAACCCGTATAGGGGTACGACTCATTTATTTTGAATATGGATTTTGTCATAATTATGGGCTTTGACATGATTACCTATTTTAATTGATTTTCCATCAATTATAATGCATTGTTCATGCTTTAATTATGTTTATGAACATTCTGAGATGCATGTGAATGTTAAATAGATTACGAGGTACTATGGATATCCCTAATTACCTGGTTTTGGCCTTGGAAATTATATGCCCTCAAACTAATTATGAAATTGTCATTGAATATAATTTTGTCATATGGTTTGACTATTCTTGAATATTTTCATTGCTTACATGGTTAAAGGAACATGAATTGGTTTCGGTTGGATTCAAATGATTTTAAAAAGGCCTTGGTTACCATAGTTTGATTTTAAATTATTTTGGTTTAATTAAAAACCTTGGAGTCAATTTGGTCTCATGGTTTTTGCATTTCTATGTTGGGTTCTAGGTAGCATTGGGATGAATAAGGTTTGGGTACAGGAGAATCAAGTGTCCCTGGTGTGCGTTTTTGGTGATGCCCATTAGAGCAAAGTGTTATGCTTGTAGGAGTAATGGACTGAAGGTTGATGGTTAGTCTAAAATTTTCTTTTAGTGGTGGACTTCAAGGGAAGGTCGGGTTGGATATTCTAGTAATTCTCTTCTATATTGGTACTCTGCTAGTGTTGTACGCATCTTTATAGTATGGATGCCTAAGGTACGCATTTGGTATTCGCCCTATTCCCTAAATATGAGTTTTGACTTACATTACATTACTCATGGTATATGTGGTTGTGTTTATTTTGGTGTCCAGCCTTGACGACTCCACTTATGGTATGGTTTGGTTAGGATGTTTCTTTATTATGTTCTAGGTAGTTGTTGTGAAGTACTTTGTGCCTATAGTGATATGTCTTATCTCTGGGATCTTGCCTTGGGAGGTATGTATAACTCTTTTAATTTGGTTTCTTAAATGTCTCTTCTTATGTTAGGATGGTAGTGGTTTGTGAAATATGGTGATGTGCTGAAATAGGGAATGCAGAAGCCTCTAAGTGGGGAAGAGTCTAGGGTAACTACTAAAAGTTAAGGTTTTGGAAAGTGAGGTAAGGTTGTTTTCATAAGAAATGGTTAGTAAAGGAATAGGTGGTGAAAAAATCCTTGTGGAAATGATAGAGGGTGATAGATATTTTGATGGATAGATCATACCACGGGTATATAAGTGGTAGGCTTGAATTTTGTGGTTGGTAGATATACCAATAAGTTGTGTTGGGTACCTGAGAGGTCTGGTAAGGTATGGTATTATGAATTATTTTTATGTCTTAGTAGTTTTATGATTTTGAGTGTTCAATTATTGGTTGGGCGTTTTGGTTATAGTGGTTGGACATGGTTTGCCCATGTCTTTTACTTATGGTTTTCTTATTATAATAGTGATTGAAATGGAGTAATGTTTGGGAATAGATGTAAGGAGTAGAGCCCGATGGCTTAGGTAACTCGTTTTAGCTTTGGATAGGATTGAACATGGAGGTGGTGTATATCTAAACTCAAGCTCTCGTAGTGGTGTGTCTTTGTAAATTCTATGTTGAATTATACTTGTCCTTGCATGAGTCCATTCAACCGATATTCTATGAGTTTGTGTTGGGGTAAGGTGTGGATGGTCCTTGGTTGGTTGGTTCCTTTGGGTGGTATTGGTATCTCAGATTCCTTGTTCTTTAGGGAGGTCTTGATAAGGATCATGGAATAGTAAATTCGTCGGTTATGAATAAAAGGTGTGGCTTCGGTAAAGGCTCCAGCTCACTATTACATGTCAAAGGGGTCAATGACTTAGAAAATTTCACTAAGTATTATGACTTAGTCATTTTCAACGCCCCTTAAATTTTGATGATTTTATTTATGACCTTCCCATCCTTAGAATATCGATTTTAAAGTTGATTCATGATCAGGGATGTCGAGGGTACATCTCGGGTGAGTTTCAAAATTTTTGGATGAGCATAAGGGCATGTTTGGACTTCCAAAATAGCAGCTACAGACAATTAGCCTGCGGCGCCTACTCCATTCTGGTGTTGGGGAGCCCATGATAGAGCCTGTGGTGTTCACTCCAGTCCAGCGCTCCGGAGCCCGTGGCGCCCATTCTATCGCGCCCCTTATTTTTTCATCTTTTGATCTTATTCTTTTTATGGGCAATTGGGTCTTTTCCTACCCAAATTCATCCATAACACAAAATTAAAGCCCCTAAGGAGCATTATTTGCCCCATTATTCATAATTTCTCTCCAACAAAGTAATCCTCTCTCAAGAACAAACCCTAGCCTCCTCAAAAGTCAATCTCAAATTTCAAGAAAGCAATCAAGAACTTCTGCTAATTCATTAACTAAGGTATGTGGGGTTATGAACAAGGGCTTTCTTTCACCCTTGTGCTCAAATTGCATGATTTTAAGATTTAATTCACTTGTTTTGAATTAGAGTTCATACCCAAGTATGTATGTTCATAAAGCATGTGATTTTCATGAGATTTAAATCTTGAATATATCAAGAATTAGTTATGATTATGTTTTGATTACATGATTTATATTATGAATGAGATTGTATTATCTTGCCTTGTTGTTGAGCATGAAGTATTATTTTGAATAGACACAAATTTAAGCATGAATTTTAAGCCCTAAGTTTAAGTTTTGAGACTTCAAGAAGATCATGCTCTTAGATTTTATTTGATAAGTTTATACCATGAATGAGTTAAGATTTCTAGAAGATTATATTCTTAAGTTTCTTGTGATGAGTTATATCAAGATTAAAGCAAGAATTGATCTCTTGATCCTAAGCTAAGATTGGAATCCATATTTTTCATCCTGATTATGTTTTAAACAAAGAAAATCATAACTGGTTTCATTGAATAAACCCTTATGCTATTTTAAGGTGGATTTCTTAAAGTCTAAGCATATAAGTAAGAGAGTAGTATTTAGCACCAAGTTGTGTGTGAGTCCAAGGTCGTATGCCCCAGAACTACGTGGCCCCATAGGTTCAAGTCTCAATATGGGTTAAGTATAGTGATCACTCTAGTTAAGGTCCTATTTCGATGGCAAGGGTAGGACAGCTTTCCCCAGTGTGAGCTCTCCCATTCATGGGTAAGACGCTGGACTCCATGATTGCTCACATGGTGTATGTCGGTTAGAAGAACCTCCCTAACGAAAAATAAAAGTAAAGCTTTTAGAAACTAAGTGTCATGGATCACAAATTTCATGCTTATGTTTCATTACTCATGTTTATGATTTTACAGCTTTTGTTTTCTTCAAGCTCAAGGTGAGTCATTTACACTTAGCCTGCAGTCCTTACAAGTTTATATGAACATTTAATTGTTGTTTTACTTATGCATTCACCTCTACATACTCAGTACATTCCCAAAGTACTGATCTACATATATGTCTATGTGCTACATTGTCTTATAATGTAGGTCCTGGTGCTCAGTTTTAGTAGCATGATTGACTTCGAGCATCTCCACCTACATCCCGACTTTAGTGAGTCCTTATAGTTTGAGGACCCATTCTTATTAGACTTTGATATTGATAGTTTCAGTTTAGTTCGAGTCAGTTGGGGCTTGTCCCAGTGGCTCTCTAGTTAAAAGTAGAGGCTTGTCCGACTGTTTTCTATTTTGGCTTTTAAAGTGTTGGTTTTTAAGATTTTGAAGTTTAAGACTTTCAGTTCTTACATTGATTAAGTAGTTCATGATTTTATATGACAATTTACCTTTATTATGGGCTCCAAAGTTATTGGAAGGCTTGAAGGGTTAACTTGGGACTACTTGTAGTCTTGAGTACCGTGTGACATCTAGGGGTATTTCTGGGGCGTTACAGGGAACTAAAAGTCTGGGAAAGTCATTTGGAATGTGGAAGGGTATATGGAGCCCAAGTGTCTGAATTGATTCTTTGTTCTGGAAATTCATACGTAAGGTGTGTGCTCTTCAACATGTCTTTTTTTTCTAACTTGGCTAAAACTGATGAATGGTTCCTCTTGTATATTTGTTTTTTTAACTTAGTTAGAGGTCGGAATGGGGATGTTGGGGTGTAAATTATGTTTAGGTTATGTAGTGATCTTCTCAGCTTGGTTATGTGACCTTTCTTCCTACTTTGGTTGAGGAAAAGTTTGTTCGGTGTTAATGTGTTATCTAGTGTTTGTCCCTTACCGTTACCCATCATTCGAGATGAATGATCCTAATAGGGGAATTAAAACACCCCAAGTCTTGGACCCTTGCAAAATTTCCTTTGTTTTGGACTTACTAGACTTGGTACGACTCAAGGGTAGCAATCGTATGTTAACCTATAAATTATATATTTTAATGATAACAAACTAACAAGTGGATCCTTGTAGGATATTGAAGACAACTAATAAAGGAATTTGTCTCTAAAAATGGAAGGACATCTAATCACGAAAAGATCACGACGCTCAAACAAGCATGGCAAGAGAATTAATCAAATATGTTTGAAATGGAAGAAGAATCACCATCCTAGAAACACTGTAGATTAGATCAATCAGGAAATCAATCTAATATAAACAAAATAAGAAAGTATACAACCATCACATGGACATCAAGACTAAAAGGAAAGATGAGTCACAGACAAATCTGATATGGATGTGATCCAAAACTGTATATAGACATATCAAACGGCTACATTCCTTAATCAAGGAATCAATTTAAATCCTTGATTGAGAAGAAATCTCCTAGGTTTCATAATGAAGAGTAGTATCCAAAGACTATAAAAGAAGAATACCGTAGACAGACATTGTTCACGCAACTTCAAGGAGAAAATTCAAAGTGTCTCATTCTTAGTCTTACAAAGACCTGTAACTTTAGTTTACAATTGTTATATAAAAAGTAGGATCGAGTCAACTTTGTAACATCAACTGAAGCTCTGTCACATGATTTGTAGAGCAAAATAAATCTTCAGTACTTGTTTCCTATCATTGTACTCGATCCAAACTTTCAACGATCTAAGTAAACTTAGAAACCCAAGGGGACTGGACGTAGGCACTACATTGTTGTGCCGAACAAGGATTAATCTTTGTGTTATTACTTTACATTTTGTTATTTACTTACTTAACTATTCTAAGTTTAATCTGTTTGTGAAGTGTTCTGATCTGCATGCGAGTCGACTGTGAGGAGTCAGTAGTTGACTCACGGAAGAAAATTTCAATTTACTCGCCCCCCTCTTGAATTTTAATTATTATTAGAGTTGGTCTCGTAAATAGCATTGCATAACTGTAAGTGAGCAAAGATCAAATGGCCAATTACCATATTCTCGGTGATCTCCTTCAGGATGGTCACTCTTCTACACGACCACCATACTTTAATGGACAACATTACTCTTACTGAAAGAATAGGTTCAGGGTCGTTGTCCAATCAAATAATTTCCAAGCGTGGGTTGTTATCAAGAAGGGTCCAAAGCCGATTCCAGGACTTAAGGAGAAGTCAAAGGATAAAGATAAAAAATCTAGTAATTCTTACATAAAAGATCTTGAAAGCTTCGAGGTCACCAAAGAACAACAAGAGGTAATTCAAACTAATGCATGTGCTATAAGTTTGTTTTTGTGTGCAGTTTGTGGAGAAGAATACGACAAGATTTCAATGTGTGAAACAACAAAAGAAATATGGGACAAATTGGAGGTAACTTATGAATAAACCACGAAAGTCAAAAAGTAAAAGATTATTGGACTTGTCAATAAATATGAGTTATTCAAAATGTAGGAAAATGAGGACACTAAAATAATACTCGCCAGATTTAGTAAATGAGGACACTGAAATAATGTTTTTCAGATTTAGTAGAATCGTGTGCGAACTGAAATCACTGGGGATGATCTATCCCCACAACCTACACGTCCAAAAGCTGGTTCAAAATCTCCCAAATTCTTTGGGAACCAAGCTGCCATTCTGGAAGATAGAGATCTCCAAAACATGACTTATGATGAACTGCTAGGTAACCTTATCGTATATGAGAAAAATTATATCAACAGATTTCACAAAGATGAAAATAAGAAACTAGTAGCCTTCAATGCTACTCCAACCAAAGAGGAGGACATTCTAGATGATGCTAGTAGTGAAGGAATGACTCTCATCTACCGTGGGGTAAGGAAGATCATGATATAGAGACAACAAATATCCCAAAGAGGCAAAAATAATGATCCCATCAGAAATGATGGACACTACTACTATGTGGAAAGCCAAGCAACTTCAAACAGAACTGTCTAGAATTAAAAAAAAGAACATCCAGGAAAACTCAAAATTTTTGAGCCTGGAGTGATGAAGAAGAAATCGAAGAAGAAATAAAAGCCGTAAATATGTGCTTCATGGAAGCAAGTGAATCTAGAGAGGTAAGACTACACGATTGTTATAATTGTAACACTTTTGAATCCAACTTAGATATAATTACTGACAATCTTCAAAAGGTTATAGATGAATATAACAAACTCTTTCAAGAGAAGAAAAGTTGTGAAGATTGATTTAAATAAAAACTCAAAGAGGAATGATGAAACTGGCAAATGGAAATTGAGACATGTCAAATTGAGATAGACCTACAAAATGAAGAACTTGATGATGCAAAAATAACATTAAACAATTTTAAGGCATCCCCAAGCCATAGTTTCGTAAGATCAAACTCTTTCAAAAATTATTCGAGTTCCGCATCAGTATCATTTAAATTAGCTAAGAACTGTTTCTCATATCGAGGGACTATTTGTTTCATCTGTGGACAGAGAGGACATAAATCCTACAGTTGTTGGCATAAGCCTAAAATATGTGGGTTTGTAAGCCCAAAGAGAATACATCTAACCCACAAGGACCCATGACCGTTTGTGTACCTAAGCAAAATTAATCTTTTTATTTTGCAGAAGCATGTCCGCAAAGTCTATAAAAGAGAGGGATTCAAAGAGGATGTTCCAAAAGTATAGTAGAAAAGAAAAAGGTCTGATATGTTTGTACAAAATATAGATGAAAGACCGTCAGATTCAGTAACAATGCCGGAGGCAATGTCACTAGAGTCAACTATGCCCCCTTCAGAGTCAACTCTTGAATTAGAAATAAAGGGAAAATCCCCGACGAGGTCAGAATCAAACATGAATTGTCCTTATCTATTGATACTCTCAAATGTTTTAAGCTGACTCATTTTTTAAAGAGATTTTCATGAAACAATCTCCAAAATTTTGAAAATCTGCTTTAAAACCTTCTTAAATTGGAGGCAAGTTCTTTATGTTTTAAATTTATTATTATCTTTGCTACATGTTTTTTCTTGATAAATCTGACATTTTCTTCTGAGATTTTTTTTTTGGTAAAAGCTTCATGTCAGGAGTAATGTCCCAAACTCATGGCTTAGCAAGGAACAAACTTTAGTTGACTCTTCAACAATCGAAACAGTATGCACAACTCTTGGACGTTGTTGTACTTATATTCTCTAAATTCTACATCAACTACTTTATGTTAATCTATATCTTGAGATTTTTCCCAGAACGTGTGATAATGCTATTTAAATGTTCTGTGTAAAATGATAATGTTATGCTGATGATCTAAGTATTTTCTGGTGTTAATATTTTGTGAGTCATATATTTGGGATACAAATCATTTTACTCAGTCAAATTTTATTCTTACAAAAAGAAAATATTTTCAGAAGGATTTAGCATTAATGACTTATGAGTCATATTTTTTGTCTCATTTTTTTACTTGGTCCAATTTTACCCCTTTTGCCAAAAATTATCTTTTATATATTGTTGAGGATTTTTCTTATAGAAAAAATCAGTGCCATATATTTTACCAAATCCCTAAAAGATTTCTAGAGACTTATTTTTGGAACAAAAATGGTCAACAATCTTCTGACCTCTATCATTTCCTTTCAAATCCTCCCCCTCACACACCACCTTTTAATTCTCATTCATCATTACCTTCTTGCCCTTCTCACTTCCCAACACTCCTCTGCCCTTTCATATTCAACCCGAACCTTTGGTTCTCCTCTTTTAATCTATCTCTTACCTTTCTGCTTTTTCTTTATACTCATTCATCCCTATTTTTTCTACTATAACCAAAATGCGATTAATGGATAACCTCACCAAAATGTCCCCCAACCTAAATTCCTCTAACTTTGACCCTGTCCTCTCTCTGTAGCCTCTAAAGAAGCCTTATCTCACTCTATCCAGTTGACTATGTCCAAAAAATGCACTACTCCTAGTCCCATGTCGTCCTCTAATAAAAAGAAATCCTCTCCTCTGAAGTCTCTTCCTCCAGAGGACATGCATAAGTTTAGGACTCTCGCTCATAAAGAGAATTTTCTCACCTTCAAGAATCGGTCTATTGTTCCTAGTAGAGTCATCAATCTTTTTTTCCTAAAGAAATCCCACTCAAATATTGGTTACTTTCTCAAAGCTCAAGACTTGTCAAAGATGTTTCACCTAGGTGACCTGGAGGTCTTTGACGATCCTATCTGCATGCTCTTCACAAATCTTTGTCTTTCCCTTGATAGCGGGGAACTAGATACCTTGATTCTTGGTATGCATATTATTCTGAATGAATTATTATTTAAGAAAGTATTTTACGCAAAATTCTTGAGTGCTGTCCCATTCATGAATAAAATCTAGATGGAGAATTTTGAAGTCACTTTTGATGAATCCAAAAAGGCCGTCTCAGATCCTGACTCAAACTGCAACTCCTTTGGGCCTCTATCCCTCAGCTTTTGCAATAGGATTTTGGCTCATATCATTGCAACCACCTTGATTCCTTGAAAGGGATCTCTCAGTAATGTGACTTGTAGAGAAGTATTTGTTCTCTACTACTACAGAATCAACTAGAGTGCCTGGATTCGTGAATACATGATAGAAAGTGCAGCTAACTTCCATGCCTCGGCAAGTATACCCTACGGTTTGCTCATCACTCGAATTTTTCTTCACTATGGAATCAACCTTTCAGCCTATCCAGTGGTAGAGGTCTTTACCACTTATGACTTAAAAACCTTTGTAAGCATGGACTATGTTTTGATTGAAAAAAATATGTAAAAAGGAGATTGTCAAAGGCTGACCTGACACATCCACGGTAAGTAAACCTGTGCCTAATTCCATATCCTGTGCATATAAGGAGGCTGAAGAAATCAAGAGCAGGATCACTTCCATCGAGGAGGGAATAGCCAACATCAAGGAGTTGACTGCCAAACTTCTATAGAAGGGCAAAGATATAGGTACCAACATAGTCAAAGTACGACTCTCTCTTGACGTCTTCAAATAGGAAGGAGTAAGATTGTTTAATAGGATATTTTCCCAAATTGAGACCATCAAGATAGAATCCTTCTCCTCATCAAATGAGCTTGCCATTTCTATTTAGAACTCTTACTCAAACTTCACCAAGAGTGTGGAGGAATCTTATAATCACTTCTTCTCTAACATGTATAACACTCTTACTTATTTCCTTGCCAAATGGCATTGAACTCTTTTATTCAAAAGGGGTCTTTCCCTTCTCGTACTCCAGCCTTTATAAGATGTAGACATGAAATTTGTCCCTCCCTAAATCATTTTTTACTATTTTTTACCCTGTCTTACCATATACCTTCACTCATGCGATAATTTTCCCACTAGAAGGCAAAATAACAAACTCCTAACAAACCCAATCCCCAGTATTATTTTGATAACAAAAATTAACCACTTTCTTAGAAAAATTTTGACAACACATCACCTCCCCACCTCCTACACCACCTATACCCCTAGGCTGCCCCTTTTCCTCTCATGTTTTCCATACATACGCACTTATATAGCTACATATACACACACCTCATATACATAGTAGAGGGAATTTATCTTCTATAGAAAGAATATAATAAACACATCATAGTACATAATACACTCTCACTACTCATAATTCACACCACAAAAATTCACACAGACCCACTGAAAAACTCATCTTCACCGGTGGGAAATAAATCCACAATACACGCACACACTAGAATGAGAGCAAAAATAGTGAAAGAAAAAGGAAATTAAGTGGCAGAGATCGAGATGAGAGTGAAAAACAAGATAGATAGTAATTGAGAAAGGTAATAGTTAAGGGAGCTCGAATTTTCTGACAAAATCTCATCGGAAAAAGCCATCTCTATCGGTGAGCTTACTCCAAAAATCCACCAGCTCTTCTGCCTCTCCAAAATCCTATTAAACCCATACTATATCAACTCAAAGGCTCGACCCGTCCTTCTCTACGCCCATCACTATCGATTTGTCGGTGAAGCTCACTAGAGCTCCGACAGATAGAGAAATCTATTTTTAAATTTTCCATAAATTTTTATTAAATTATTGGTCTTTTGGTCATTTTGTTTGGAATTGCCGAGTTGGCGGGTTCGTGTCGAGTTCGTTGGATCGAGTTGTGAATTTGGTTTTGGTCCGTTAGCAGGATCAATAATTTGGAGTCAAAATAAATTTGAGGTCTATTTTTCATCTCTTTCTTCACAATTCTATGATTTTTATGTGAATAGTGGTGTGAATTGTTGTTTGTTTTTATTCGATGTTTGATATTCATTATTAGGGATTGCGTGGTGACATCATATTCCGTTTGTGTTTAGAATGAAATCTGGAGGGTGAAAATGGAAATTAATAAAATGAATGTAATTGTCCTTTTGCATCATTGATGATTGTTTAATTTGGAATGGGTATTGATGTTATTAAATGTAATAGTATCATGGTGAGTTGAAATTGGTAGGCAAACGGTAGGACGGGTAGGCAAAACTAAGGGATTGTGGATTGTTGAATGCTTGGAATGATTTGTTGAATGATTCTATTTTTCTCGCGTTTGAAACATGTATTTATTTAGTCGGGGAATGCCCTGAGTTCATTTGTATTTATTCACCGAAGAATGCCCTAAAGTATCTTGTACTCGGAGGACGTTCATGACTAAGGCCCGAGGCATCGGGTAAAGCATTGGAGCTTAGTTTATGATTAGCCTAGAATAGAGTAGGTTTACATTTTTGCATTTTTTTGATTTGTGATAATTGGTTTTGCATTTAAATTAGCCGATATATTTCAAGAATGACCGTGGTCAAACCACGAGATTGAGGGGTTCCTAACACCTTCCTCTTGGTCAACAGAATTCCTTAGCTGGAATCTCTATTCGCAAACCAGTTTTAAAGAGTCAACAATTGTTTTAAAAAGGATTTTCAAAGGTGACTTGGCACACCAGATTTATGTCAAGTAGCGACTCTGAGTTTAAATGTAAATAATCCTTTTTGAAATAAATTTTTATTTTTTATCACTTAATAATAAAAACCCTTTGAAACTAAAATTGAATCATTTTGGTAAAAAAGGGGTGTGACAGCTCTGGCGACTCTACTAGGGAATTTTTTAAAATTCGAGCTTATTTTGGAGTTGTATCAACTTAGTTTGACATTATGGGTGTATAGTCGTTGTTTGTGTTATCATTTGTATTTATTTTATCATTGTTGAGTGTCTTCGTGCTACGTGTTTACAATTTTTCTCTTATGTGTTACCACTTTATATATGTCATCATTTGCATAACCCAAGTCATTTATTTTGCAACAAGTCTATAGTACATGCTGTGTATACGACCTCTAGTCGATTCACCATTATTTTAAGGGGGGGAGTCGTCAGCTGGTATGGAGTCGGTGGAAAGCTATCGCAGCTACTATCGACCATACGCTCCCCCGAACAGCCTTGTTAGTGGACCCCAGCGTAGATCAGCCTTCAGGTCATGCTTATCTGCATCATATTGAGACCTAATGGTACCCACTTGGTATTTTTTAGGAGACTCACTCCTAAAGCATCCTTACGTGCTAATTATTGCATCTTTGAGGATAACAGAGTCATTTAACGGACTGATTTGGAAAAATCATGTGCTAGAATGAAAAGAAAGTGTGTAGGCAAGGAAAAGTTCAAAAAAAAAAAAAACAGAAAGAAAAGTGAGTCAAAAAAGAGTTTTGTAGTTTTTAGAGTTCTTTATGAGTTTTTATTTTGTTTACAATTCAAAAATTCAAAAATATTTTTTACCTTTTGCACTCATCTTCTCAAAGAAAATAAAAAAATCAAATAATTTTGTATTGTTTTCTTTAGCAAACATTCATAATTTGAAATTTTCAAAAAAGAGACTTTTTTTTAAGTAGGATTTTTTTATAAAAGAAAATTCATAAAAGATGGTAGAAGTTTTGTTCATTTTATATAAGGAATATACCAAAGAAGATTTTTATTTCATAGTTGTGGGTGTCAGTTTTATGTGAAGTATCTAATAAAAAACTCAAAAATGATTTCATTGACGTTGGTCATAGTCTGTCTTTGGTCGTGTCTCTTAAGTTAGGGTCAATCTGTTAGTTAATCCTTAATTTTTAAATCTGGACGAACTACACATACCTGATTCTCCTCTTTAGGGAGCGAGATACGTAGGCAGCCCTTCGTGGGTTCGGTGATCTTATTTTAAAAATCTAAAAATATTTTCTTCACTCTTCATTTGGGGTAGATGCTTCATATACATCTTCAAAAGAAAACTACAAATAATATTTTCCTTTTATAGGTTCAAGTTTCATTTTCATATAAAATTCAAAATCGAAAATCCAAAAAGATTTTCTTTGGTAACCATAGGTTTCATTCTGTATAGGATTTTAAAGCTAGAAAAATTCAAAAAGATTTTCATCAATTCTTTTGACAATTTGTTATTTTCTTTTCTTCTTAAAGTTTCAAGAAAAAAAAAAAAGAAAGTTGATCGGTCATTTTGTGGCCAAACTTTACGAACTATGCACACTTGATTCTCCTCTCTCAGAAGTGAGATACATAGCCACCCTTTTCGGATTCGGTGATCTTTCAAAAAAAGAATAATAATAAAAAGAGAGATTTTGAAAAAACGTTGAACTCTAACACATTTGTTACCTCTTGTTCAGTTAGTTTAAGGTGGTTGGTTTGTGGCATCCTGGATGGTCCTCCATATCACACCAAATCCAAAGAAGGGTTAGTTGTGTCCAATAAGGATATAGAAAGTGACATCATGGATAAAATAAAGATTCAGGAAAATGAGAGTTTAAAGAAAGAGATTGTGAAACTAAGGCAATAAATGATGGAAATGTATCGAGTTGGGCCAGTAGGCTGCCTCCTCTTCTGTTCCCTACTATTGACCCTGCAAATACCTTGAGTTTTCCATTACAATTGCAAAGTCAGTTTCCTACTATTGTTTATGTACCACAGCATGCCTCAAAAGTTATTCCACATCAACTGCATCCTAATACTTCCACCAATCTTTCTCTAGCTCCTTAGTATAAGCCTACTAACATCACAACACCACATATTGTTTGTGATTTTGTTTCTCAACCCTCTACTAAGGTTCTATATTGGCCATTAACCCAATGATTTTTCTTCTCCAATCTGCTAACGAGTTTAT
Source organism: Capsicum annuum (assembly GCF_002878395.1). Lineage (NCBI taxonomy): Eukaryota > Viridiplantae > Streptophyta > Magnoliopsida > Solanales > Solanaceae > Capsicum > Capsicum annuum. The sequence continues at coordinate 153,192,662 of NC_061120.1, read as the reverse complement.
GTTCAATACTCTTGATGATCACCTTTATACTCTTGAGCCTACAGTTAAGTTAAGTGGACCGCCAAAATTTCTTACTAAGAAGCCTTGCATGCCAGAAGAGCCAGAGAAAATGGTTGGGAAAGTTAAAAGTGTAGAAAATGATATTAAAAGTTCCCTGAGATGATATTAAAAGTTCCCTGAGATGACCAATGATACCTACAAAAAGAGTGTGCAGAAATAATCTGTTATTAAAGACGACTGTGAAAAATTTTGGATAAGGATGCATTATAAGGATTATTCTACTAAAAACACTTGGAAAAAATCCCAACACAGATCACTTCGAGCTCCCAATATCACAAATGGGCTTGAATAAAAGTTCTCACCAGAGCCTATATGCCTACAGAAAATCATCACATAAGCTCTAATAATAATGAGTTTCCCTTTAAGATGATTATTTATAATGCGGTAGTACATATAAATATCAAATGCCAGGTCAAAATTATCAACAGGGTATTGATTGATGATAGATTAGGTATGTATGTCTTTTCATTAACTTCTTGGACTAAATTCAATTATGATGCGGGAAAAATGCATCCAAGGAAAGCTAATATGGGAAATTTCAATGGTCAGAATATGGCATCAGGGAAGTTGAGTTGTACCTCTAGTTAGGGCCTTCAAAATTCCAAGATAAATTTCAAGTGATAGATAGCGTTGGAAGCTATAATATGCTCTTAGAAAGACCATGGATCCATAAAACAGAAGTTGTTCCTTCAACATTACACTAATTGCTAAAGTTTGTATGGATACCCTAAAAAATAGTCATCCACGATGAAGAGAACTACTTAAGCTAGCCAAACAGGGTGCTTCTCCGAGATTGAAGATACCCCAAGAGGAGGTCATTCCTACATAGTGGAAAATGTTAAACCACTTGGAGAGAACCAAATTCTCACAAGCCAATTCCTTTGGTCTACAAGATGTTGGCCAATGTTATTGAAAAAAAAAACTTTACACCTAAACATGGCCTTAGAAAGAATTTAGTAAGAACCATTCAGCTAATTATGACCTTGAAAAGACTATTCAAGTATGGGTTAGAGTATATTCCAAGTGGAGAGTATGAAAGGAAATAAAATAAGAGGGATCAAGAGTTATCTCAGAGACTGCCTAAACTCTACCTGTCATTTCCCAAATCTATAAGCGATGGTCTCAAGGATGGAATAGGGAACCAATTTGAAGAACGTGATGCCACCATAAAAAAATTCCCAAATATAGCTAGAATCAAGGAAGCTAAACCATAGGAAGACTTTTTGAAATAGTCTTCTACTCCACTTATTACTCCCCGACCAATAAGGTGGATAGAAAGATGAAATTTAATTTTATACAAAATTAGTGATAGTACAGATAAGGCCTAATACACACAAATAGGTGGTAGGATGGATAAGGCCTATTACCTACCTTTTAAGTTTATTTACTTTTTCTTTTTTTGCTTTCCGAAAGGTACAGACCCACACTCGTGTGGGGTATAGCCAGAGTTTGTAAATATTTTCTCTAATTCAACATAAGCCTCCTTTATTACAAAAATCAATATTGTTTATTTTGTTTTCTACTTGAAATTATCAAACTTTCCTTATTTTTAGAAAAAATAATAAACATATAAAATCCGCTAATGTCATGTCATGTCAAGAGAAAACTGAACAAATCAAGAAAGATAATTACAAATGGGAGACAATGGTTCTAGAATAGTCAACAGAGGAACCAAAAAGTTTAAGAATCAAGAAAAAACTAATCTATAAGAAATCAAGGTGGTTAACCAGGGAGACAATGACAAAGTTAAGAAAACCAGGGTTGTTGCTTATCTAGCAAAACAAGGAAGATGAATCTTATCAATTCTCCCAAAGGAAAGTGGATAGTTGACCCTTTTTTCCATCAAGACAAATACAATGAAAGCATCATGTCATCCACAAAGTTCTCTAGAAGAAGCCTTAATTCCATTTGAGTGGGATGTATAAGAGTATCCCAGGCCAAGTTACCCTAAAGAGATACTACATCTAAACATGGTCTTTTTCTTTTATCCCTTTCCTTTTATGATGCTCTTTATTAAAGTAGTCATTTCATGCTTAAAATTTCCTTCCGTTTAATGTAAGAACTATGTTTTAACCAAATTCTTAAGAATTATATATGTAGGCAACCTATGTCAGCTTCGGTCAATTTCTTAGGAAAATCTATCCTTTCCATCTATGTATGAACTACGCTTGACCTGAATTCTCAAGAATGAGATATGTACGCAGCCTATGTCGGCTATGGCCAATACCTTAGGAAAATCTATCCTTCCCCTCTTTGTATGAACTACCCTTGACCTAAATTCTCAAGAATGAGATACGTAGGCAACCTATGTTGGCTTTAGTCAATACCTTACGAAAATCTTTCATTTCCCTTTATGTTCGAACTAAATCTGACCTAAATTCTCGAGAATGAGATATGTAGGTAGCCTATGTCAGCTTCGGTCAACCCTTTAGATTTTTTTGTCTCTGTAGTGTAGTCCTGAACTATATTTGACCTAATTCTTGCTTTAATAGGATACGTGGATGCCCCAACAGTTCGATCAAAACACCCCAAGAAATGGTTGCTAGGGAGAGATTTTTGACAAGGAATCTCAAAAACTAAATAGAAGATCATCTTTTAGAAAAATGATGAAGACTAATGAAGACTTTGGGAAAAAGCCTTGTGACACCCAAAAATATCAAGATCATCTCAAATAGTATCTAATTAGGCAAAAATATTTGAGGGGGTCCTACAAAATTCCCAAGCACCAGGAGGTTAATGCCAACTTTAGAAATCATCAGCTGCAACAAAGTCTAGATAGACCAAATCCCCAGCTATGGAAAGATCCTACAAAATGGTGTTAATGAACTCCTCCAGCAATGACAACAAAGTTTTGGATATCTTCCATTGGATGTCAGACATAGCCAGGATTTGAGAAAGAGACGTCCGTTAAGGTGGCATATGACATGACCGGCAGAGATTTTTAACAAAGCTTTTACACGAGTTTTCAAAACTTAGGTTTTCAGAAACCAAACTATTTTTCAAAATATATACATGTTTTCTTCGTGTCTAGTTTTGACTTATATCTATTTTAATAGGGAGTTAGGCAAAGGTTCAAACATGACGGAGCACCCGAAAGATGGTAAGAAACAATCCAAAGCTCGAATGAGGTCAACACAAAGTAGTTTCACCCAAACTAACAATTTTTCTATGGAAGCAGGGATCAATGCACAAAATGGGGATCTTCTTTAAAAATCCCCCAAGTGAATCGAGAACCACATCAAAGCATATAATGCTCAAGAATAGTATTTTTGGATGGACCCAAATATGGGTTCAATTGCCCATTTATTAAGGGCCTTTTTGCTTGTCTATCTTATTTCAAGAGACTATGGATAAAAAACAAAGGCATCTTATCCCTTTTATGATTATTTTATTTAACTTTTTCCTAAAAATAGTCCTTGGGAAAAGTGACTGTCTCTAAATGTTTATCTTGAGTGCAGGTTCATTTAAAAGAGTCAAAACAATAAGGCCACAATAAAAAGGACCACTCAACAGGAGGAAGAGCAAAAAAAATTTCCTCAGATTCGCCACGAAGGGAAGCAAATAGTATTTGAACGGTCCCCAGAAAGGGGTTTCACCTATTTGTTTACATTTGGTGGACTTGTTGCATGAATATTCCCTTAAAAAGAGAAGATTAATAGCAGACTAACTCATTTGGATTATGATGTTGAGTAGTTTTCATTTAAACTTTTATAAAGCTTGAGTACAAGTACATGTTGAGAATGTACCTGTACTAACACTCTACCTTGAGTACAGGTACATGCAGAAATCTAACATGCTAAGAAATAGAATCAGGTGAAGATTCACTTCAAACTGCCGAGAGGTCCACCTCATTCCATTACATACCATTGTATTTCATTACATACCATTGTATCCAATTTCATTCCATCACATACTATTGAATTTCATTTGCATTCTATTACATTCTATTGCATTTCATTTTATCCCATTACATCACATCACATTACATTCAATTCACATTTCATTGCATTCCATTCCATTGCATCCCATTACATACCATTGCATTTTATCATAGTCTATTATATTTCAATGCATATCATTTCATCTCATTTATTCTATTTCATACTATTGAATCCCATTGCATTTCATTGCAAATTTTATTGTATTTCATTATGTTCTATTGCATACCATTGCATCCCATATTTTATTTTATTGCATATCATTTCATCCCATTACATTACATCGAATTACATTCATTTCACATTTCATTTCATTTTATTAAATTACATTACACATTCCATTACATCCTATTACATTCTATTATTGACACGACCCGAACTAGGGCTTAGTCGTGTCGGGCATCTCAAGTCTAACCCAGATCAGAGACCACCGTCAATACCAATCAACCTAACCAATGTGCAACTCGTGTCGGATAAATTTTGAAGATAGTGTATTTAAAATTAAACGACTATAGGATAAGTCTAAAATCGAGACCAACCTAACCAAGTCATACCGTACAAACCAAACCAAACAAATCATAATATGCCCAAGTCCACAGTTTTTTATACAAAGCCTCTAGACCATATCAAAGAATATCTAGTCGGGACATGCCTCAGACCATAGCCAAAAACCAATGTCAAAGGAATAATAAAAGCATAAGGCAAACTATAACATGGAATGGGCCTTTCGAAGAATAGAAGCTCACCACTTCAGTCTGACTTAAGTTGTCCCTGAATCACCAAGTCAATGCACGGGAGGTCTAATAGTATGGCCGATTCCTGCATCGCATTAGGATACAGCTTCTGAAGATGGGTTAGCGGGTGAACTCTAGTATGTACTCAGGAGTAAGGATAAAATAATGTCATTATTCAAAATCAAAGTAAATAACCAGATGCAATCACACGCATATATAAATATATACCATGTCGGGAAAAGGAACCAGGTTTAGCATGCATTTAAAACCTTAACTTAGGTTATATAGCTTTACCATCATAATCCACCGACATGCTATATGGGTCCAGTGTTACACCGTGAATGAGCCCAGTGTGTATAGCTGCACTAACTAGAGATACCATAGGTGGCCGGGATTCCCTTGTACCCTTCGCCTCTATGGTACATATATACGTGTATATACTTGGGGGATTCCCTTGTACCCTCCAAGTATGTGGTCATCAAGACCATTCGTCATATCGGAAAACACGAGTATCAAGTGTCTAGCTTTTGGACTCACACCTTTACGGCTAGCTATTACAACCCCCATTATCACATAATTACAACATTTAATACATAACTAAACAACAAATTCCAGGAGTCACTAATTTAGGCATCATAATATGGTATCGTCATACTGACTATAGCTTGCAAGCAATGTCATTAGGCAACACCTAGAGGATTCCCATGTACCCAAAACTCCATTCTTAAAATCACTTGGGGGATTCTCATGTACCCCATAAGGTTTTAATAGATTACTCACTTAGGGGATTCCATTGTACCCCATAAGGATTTCAAAACCATCTTTAACCAAATCCATGGACTCTACGGCCTTTCCGAACCATTAAAAATCAACCAAACCAATTTACGCTCATTACCATATTATGCAATGCAAAGTTTTCAATACCTATTAAACAATATGACGAAATCATTTTCATAGGTATTTTAACAAATATGTTGAGGGAGTATAATTTACAAAACCAAAACCAAGTACCAGTTAAACATTCTCATGCAACCACGTATTCAAACCACAATTATAACATGAAAACCATAAGAAAAACTTGGGAAAACATTATCCAACCAAGAAAAAACAAAAACCCAAACAATAAAAAATAATACCATGAAAACCATACATAAAAACATGCTTTCAGTTTTAACTAACAATGAGGGAGGAGTAATATGCCTGAGTTACGAAGATTCATGGAGAGATTTCGATCATTAAGTCTTTAGATGAAAACCTTGAAGAAACCCTATTCCGATCTTCTTACGAGCCTTTAGAGAGACTTTCGAGATTGTTTTGATCTTCTAAAGTGAGTAATAAGAAGCCAACTTATGTTATAAGATGTAGGGTCTTAAGGGTTTGTAATGGGAAATGTCTAGAATACCCTTACCTTAAAAGTTGTAAAAATAATAAGGTGGGTATGGTTTGGACCCCTCACTCATATCCAATTCTGTCCAACATATGACTTTATGGCCTAAATCGTATCAACATCATATGATTGGTACCCTATAGTCATACCCTAGGTAGGACATAATCAATAATGCACACTGTTTAACATACGATTGGCCCTACTCTCTTGTACCATCTCAATACGACTCATATATTGTCTTGTCGTACCTCAGACAGAAAATTACCTAGAACACACTGTTTATCATACAACTTGGGCTCCTAAGTCATTAGCACAACATATGAATAGTATGCTTGAATCGTATGGTTTCCAGAGAGTTCAAAACTCAGGAAATTTCTAAGGGTAAAAAATTAGGGTATTTTTATTCTCCCCCACTTAGATCATTCGTCCTCAAATGATGGAATGAGGCATGACTAGCATGATTTAAACCCCAAACACCCCTACTCTGGCCTTTAACTAGGTTAGAAAACAAGGATGCAAGAAAATCAATCTTTCCTTTAACTAAGTTAGAAAACAAAGATATGATGAAGAACACCTACTTTAAGCACGATTATCCAAAATGGAGAGCAAAAATGGGTAGCCGGACTCTATGTCCCCTCCAGCTCCCCACAGAGCTCCTTCCTTCCTAACCAATGCATCTAATATCCCTTAAATACGTCTACACTCTCCACCAAGCTTTCATCTATAAAGACAACACCCCTTCATTTCAACCTCCCAGCTCCCTCCCTGAACACGTAACTACGAAGGCCTGAGTATAGCTGTATATCTATCCCATGTTAAAGACTAACTTTGAGTTAAAGGTGCTAGTGAAAGCCATGGGACCCTATACTTTACACTTCCCTAACAATACTACCCCGTCTATCACTATAATCGAGGAGTTATAGCTGCATAATACAATGGATGGGTATTTATCAATCACCACGCCCCAATATATCTTTAATACACCCACTGTATGGATTTCCTCACCAAAACTAACACCCATAATCACTATCACAAAGGTTTTTACCATGCCTCCCCTCCAAAACTATTTCATATGACAACATTCATCTTATTCTTCCATCTACACTCATAACCTTAGCTTTAGTAGTCACACCAAGATTTCACAACAAATGACATCTACTCTCTCGTCCAATATATCACTATGCTTCCAAGGGTACACCATCCTAATATAAAAAGGGTCACTAGGGAACTAGCGTATAAATATCAAGAAGGAGGGGAATTTATTTCCCAATGACATCTCCTATCTATCGTACTACCCAAGGTGAAACCTGTGAAATGAGACATGGTACAATAGACACAAGATACTCCAAAGCAACCACCTAGGTTATAATGAAGGGTTACTCCGACATAAGCACACCATAGTATGAGTCCTTAGGTCTATGTATCGGAAGAAACACAATCACATACGTCATAGGTAGTGTGATGTAAAGTCGAGATTTATATTCAGGGACCAAACCGAGGATTATCTCTTCAAACTACTATTTCTTAGAACTAGGCATGATGTGAGACATTAATATATGGGTCATGAGTGTCATGGCATAGAGCTTGAACACTAGGAAGCTCAGATTTCTGAGGACCATTATTGCCTTCGATTCAGGGGCTAGAGTATGGACATAAGCGGCACATAGAATGCGGGCCTTAGTCATAAGCACTATTAGAATGCTTGAAATACTAGTAGAGTTCCCTCTTATTTGAAATAGAAGGGAATCGCTTGAATAGGACTAAATTCACCCCAACTTTCCCTTGAAGTCCACCTCTAGAAGAAAATTTAAGATTATCCATTCAATCTCCATCTTACTACATCTACAAGCACAATACTCCGCTTTTAAGTGGTATCACTACGGACATGTACTAGGGATAATTGGCTCTTTTATACTTAAAACCTCATCTATCTAGATTCTACCTAGGGTCCAACATAGCCTCACAAACCCCATGTCTTAACCCATTTAATGACTTAGCCCCAATCCATCAGTTAAACCTGGACCTCCGGCTTTATATTACAACTTGCCCCACCACTGTATTCCCAAAGTCATCAACCCCATTCCTTACGCACACCTTACCAAGCCTAACAATCTACCCCTACAAATCTCTTATTGCTATCTTTGAGCTAACATACTCCCTTCACCAAAATCAATATCTAAGGTTCATACTTAGTGTTTATTAACCATCATGCACTACCAATCGAGTACCCCGCCCAATATATATATATATATATAGTCCACCCCATGAAGAGGTCCACCCAAATTCCTTATACACTCACCTAGTAAACTATACATATTTGAAGAAAACCATCCCTTTTATGCATAAAAAAATGAAAGCGAACCATGGGGATGCACTAGGACAGATAAAACCCTTGTCTAAAAGATACTTTAGCTGCTTCTTAAGCTCCTTCAAATCAGCTGGGGCCATTCTATATAAGGGAATCGAAATATGAAAAGTTTCTGAAATAAGATCAATCCCTAACTCAATATCATTATCAAGAGGAACATCACGAAGGTCATCAAGGAAGATCTCAGGAAATTCATTCACTACTAGGATGGAATACGAGAAAAGACCCACCGAGTTAGAATCTTTAACCCAGACTAAATAATAGAGACACCCTTTGGATATTAATATCCGAGCTCTAATATACGATATGAATTTCCCTTTAGGAGCTAGGGAACCACCATCCAATCAATAATCAACTTATTAGGGAATTTAAAGACAACTTTATAGGTCCGACAGTCTAGAAATACACAGCATGAGTGCAACTAATACATCCCCAATATGACATAAAAATCCACCATGTCTAATTCAAACAAATCCGCCAAAGTTTTCTGACCACCCACAGATACCACACAACCCCTATAGACTCTTTTAGACACCACAAAGTCACTCACCAGAGTAGAAACAAAAAAGGGTTTGGAGTATACTCAGGACCAAAACCAAACTGCATAATTATAAATGGGGTCACATAAGAGAAAGTGGACCCCGGATCAAGTAAACAGTACACATCATGGGAAAAGAGTTTCAGCATACCTGTAACGACATCAGGAGATGCCTTGCACTCCTGAAGGATGGTGAGAGCATTGAAATGCTCTTGGCCTGTGTTGGATTTAGAAGCAATACCTCTCGATGCAAGAGCTTGAGGAGTGGCAACCAGTTTCCTATTCTCCCTAGTGGAAATCCTTATGGGACACTCCCGATGCATATGACCCAGCTGACCATAACTAAAACACTAATTCCTCCCTTTATAGCAATAACCGCAATTCAACCAACCATAAAATCGACAGGAAGGATAGGGTAGGGATGACCAAGCTCCACCAACCAAAAACGATAGTCACCAGAAGACTGAGGATAAAGGACAATGACAACCACATGGAAACTCCCTAGATTCCCTTGCTCATACCACTGTCCACAACCTCTACCATTATTTCCCTAACCTCTTCACTAGTCTAAATACTGGAACTTCTTGTGCTACTTATTTCTCGCCTTTGCTTTATTCCTTCTCACACCAATAGGATCAGACAGGTATGACAAAGATGCCATAATCTGGGTCAACAGATAAATACAACATCAAAACTCGAAATTAGTAACATCTCTTTAAGGTGATTGAGCATGAGTGTCACCTTTCGGAGTAGGGTAAGTGGAGACTGGTGGAACTCTATGGGGGAAATCAGAAACTGTGACCCTTGATTGGGTTTGTACCTCATAAATTGGACGAGATCCATCCATGTAAGCCTCAAGTGGAACCACTGAGTTTCCACGAGCTTTAGATTGTCGGAAAGAAATTATATGAAAGGTGAACAAAAGAAGGTTTAAGGGAGAGTTCAAGACCATACACTCTATAGCCAAAAAATAGAAAAACAAGAAAGTAAAACATTCATAAATGTCTCGTAGACTCTCCCTTATAAGTATGGCACACTGCACACCCATAAAAGAGACTCTACTTAACACAGATATGTGCACACCCTAAGCACCAAAACCTAGGCTCTAATACCAATCCAATATTAACCAAACCAGGGCCTAGTCATGTCGGGCATCTCAAGTCCAACACGAGCCGAAGACCACCCCTTATACCTAATCCAACCAACCATTATGCAACCCATATTGGATGAATTTTAAAGATAGTGTATTTAAAATTCAATGAATTTGGGATAAGTCTAAAACTGAGACCAATCCAACCAAGTCATACCGTCCATACAAAACCAAAAAACCATAATACACCCAAGTCCACCAGTTGTCCATACAAAGCCTCTAGACCATATCAAAGAATATCTAATCAGGACATACCCCAACCATAGCAATAAACTAATGTCAAATAAATATTACAGGCATAAGATAAATTATAACATGAAATGGCCCTTTCGAAGAATGGAAGCTCACCACTTCATTCTGACTCAAGTTGTCTTTAAATCACCAAGTCACTACACAAAAAGTGTGATAGTATGGCTAGCTCCTATATTTTTTAGGGATACAATGCCCAAAGATGGGTTAGCGGGTGAACGCTAGTATGTACTCAGGTGTAATGATAAAATAATGTTATTATTCAAAATCAAAGTAAATAACCATATGCAATCACATATTTATACATATATACCATGTGGGGAAAGGGAATCGGGTTTAGCATGCATTTAAAACCTTAACCTAGGTTGGATAGCTTTACTATTATAATCTACCCATGATGTATATGGGTCTAGTGTTACCCTCTAAATGGGCCCCAGTGCATATAGTCTCACGAATTAGAGATACCATAGGTGGTCGAGCATTTCCCTGTACCCTTCGCCCTCTATGATACATATGTATGTATATATACTTGGGGAATTCTTTTGTACCCTACAAGTACGTGGTCATCAAGACCAATTCTCATGTCGGCAAATATGAGTTTCCAGTGTCAACCTTTTGGACTCACTTCTTCACAGCTAGCTTTTACAACCCTCATTATTGCCCAGTTAAAACATTTAACACATAACCAAACCATTAATTTTAGGAGTCAATTATTAAGGCATTATGATTTAGTATCGTCATATCGATTATCGCTTGCAAGCAATGTCATTAGCCAACACCTAGGGGATTTCTATGTACCCAAAATATCATTATTAAAAACACTTGGGAGATTCCCGTGTACCCCACAAATTTTTTATAGATTACTCACTTATGGAATTCCATTGTACCCCATAAGGTTTTCAAAACCATCTTTAACCAAATCCATGGACACCAAACCAATTTATATCCCATTACCATATTGTGCAATGCAAAGTTTTCAATAACGGTCAAACTATGTGACCAAATCATTCTCATATGCATTTTAATAAACATGTTAAGGGCGTATAGTTTTCAAAACCAAAACCAAGTACCAATTGACCATTCCCATGCAACTACATGTTCAAACCACAATTATAACATGAAAACCATAAGAAAAACATAGGAAAACATTATCCAACCAAGAACAACCAAAACCCCTTATATATATTTAAAAATCCAAATAATACAACAATAATACCATGAAAACATTCTTTTAGTTTGAACTAACAATGAGGGAGGAGTAACATGCCTGAGTTATGAAGATTCACAGATAGATTTTGATCCTTAAGACTCTAGATGAACACCTTGAAGAAACCCTAGCTTGATCTTATTAAGAACCTTTAGAGAGAGTTTTGAGAGTATTTTGATCATCTAAAGGGAGTAATTAGAGGCTAAAAGTTGTTATAGGATATGGGGTCTTAATGGTTTAGGGTAGGAAATGTCAAAAATACCTTCAGCTTAAAAGATGTAAAAATAACATAGGTGGATATGGTTTGGACCCCTTACCCGTATCCAATCATACGAGTAGTACCCCTAACTCATAGCCTCAGCAGAAAGTTGAACTATAATTCTATCCAACATACGACTTCATGGATAACTCTATCAACATCATACAATTGGAACCCTATAGTCATACCCTAGGCAGCACATGATCAAGAATGCACACTGTTTAATATACGATTGACCCTGCTCTCTTATACCATCTCCATATGACTCATATGGAGTCTTGTCATACCTTAAATAAAAAATAATCTAGAACATACTATTTATCATATGACGTGGGCTCCTAAGTCGTTAGCAAAATATACGACTAGTATGCTTGAATCGTATAGTTCCCAGAGAGTTCAAAAACTCAAGAAATTTCCAAGGGTCAAAATTAAGGGTGTTTCAATTACATACCATTGTATTTCATTACATTCTATTATATTTCATTGCATTCAATTTCATACTATTGAATCCCATTACGTTTCATTACATATTTTATAGTATTTAATTATATTCCATTGCATACCATTGCATTCTATTTTACTTTCCATTACATACCATAGAATTTCATCGCATTCCATTACATTTCATTACATATCATTTCATCGTATTACATTCCATCACATGCCATTATATCCCATTACATTCCATTACAAATTCTATTGCATTTCATCATATTCCATTGGATTTCATTACATACTATTGCATTTTATTGCATTTCATTACATTTTATTGAGCTTTATTGCATTCCATCACATCTTATTGCATTTCGTTTCATGCCATTGTCGGGAGGGCCCTGTTGAGAGAGCCATTTTATTTCTTTGTTGATAGGGCCATATCGAGTATGCCATTCAATGCCATGCCAAGAAGGATATTTCATTCAATACCAAGAGGGTTATTTCATTTCATGCCATGCTGAGGGCCATTTTATTTTATGCCAAGAGGTCCATTTCATTCTAATTTTTAGAGGGACATTTTATTCCATTATCTAGAAGGCCATTTTATTCCATGCCGAGAGGGTCATTTCATTCTATGCCAAGAGGGCTATTTTTTTTCATTGTTGAGAAGTCCATTTCATGCCATTGCTCAGAGATCTATGTCAATGGGGCCATTCTATTCTAGCTGGGAGGGATATTTTATTTCATGTTGAGAGGGCCATCATAGCATTCAGTTAAGTCATCATAACCGCTCACCATAAAGATAAGGTCTAGCTTTGAAATATGTATTGTAACACTTATACCAGTTGACCACACAAAGATAATACCATCTTGCATTGAGGATATCTCATCCTTTTATTTCTCTTGACCATACAAAAGGCAAAGTAGCTCGGTGATGATGATATTTCAGCATTTTATGTGTCGGCATTTAAATACATCAACATATAAAGTTGAAAAGTACATGATCCAAAGAAACATCATTAATTTATTATCTAAATGCAGGAGATAATAGATTTCCTAAAATTTACAATTCTAGGGTTATCTATAAGCCATAATATTTGAGATAGGATAGTATGTGAGATTGCCCATGAGTAGATAGACCATGGGTCATCCGTAACTCACAACAACATCCTAATTAAAGAGTATCTGAGATTACCCAAAAATTAACAACCCAAAGGTTATCTGTAAGACATAGCTAAATCCCTACCAGTTGATGTGCAAGATCACCAAAATTGATAGTCCAAGGGTCTTCTATAAGCCGCAATATATCTAATATTGATTATATCCAGGATTACCCAACGACTGAAAATTTGAGGGATATCTATAAGCTCATCATATCCAACATCAGATAATATGTAGGATTACCTAAAAAGCTAGGAATTCGAGTGATATCTGTAAGATATCACTTATCCAAGGTCGGATGATATGCAAGACCACCCAAAAGACTATCAACTCAAAGGAAGTATGTAAGTCATCTCATATCCAACATCAAATATTATGCAAGATTACTTAAAGATGGAGAAAATTGAGGGATATCTGTAAGTTATACCGATAAGAAAGATGTGCAAGACTTACAAGACGATCACATGCAAAAGATTATTGCCAATATCCAAAGTGGTTATCATTACACATACAAAAAGAACCATAGGTGACCAAGAGGGTTGCCACATCAACATAAGATTATGAGATTGTAGAGATTTCTCTACACAAAGTATTGTCGACGTCTAAGAGGGCTACCCCACTTTGAAGAAATTTTCAATCTTGAAAAGAGCTATATATTAAAAAACCAAGAGGGTTATTGTATATTATTATTACAAAAAATTGTTCATCTTCCAAAATAGGTACATGAGAGGAAAATATCACTTTTCAGATAACAACTTACGCAGAGATATGGTAAAAGACTATATACCCTTTGTGCATTATTTTTATCACTAATAAATTTTTTTGAGATATTCTTGAGAGAATCCGAGGGAAGGAGAATATCAAACAATACTGTCATACCTCATACTTTTTCCTAGCTAATTTCATCTCAAGAATGTCTAGTATTATCTTCTAAATTGAATGATGGTTATTCCCTGAGGAATTTTCAATATTTTCACATTTTGTCGTGTGGAAAATTCAATAAGCTTTTCATCAATATAAGATTTTCCCAAATCTGATAACCGGGTTAGAAATTACGACTATTTCAAATTTCCATCGTAAAACAGTGCCATATTAGTCAGTGGCACGCTGCGCCACAAAAGGAAATTGCATTTGGCAAATTCCAGTAGGGGTCTTCAATTATGGTGCATTGCACTAGGGCCCAAATTTAGAATTGTCCATTTTTCACTGTCTCAGTGCGATTTCCTCTGCGTCGCGCCAAAGTTCCAGGTCATAAAAGATGAGGAAATGCGATGGCTCCATGTTGCACCATCCCTCAATTTCCTAATTTTCAAAATCCAGTGACACAGCGCGATAGCGCTGCATCGCGCTAAAGGTCCAGTTCAAGAAATTTTTATAATTTTAAAAGATGCATCCAAGGGTTAAAAGGGTCAATTTTCTACCCCTATTTAAACCCAATAACACGTGATTTAGCTTTTCTTCACCCAAAATATACTAGTTTCTGTCAAGTTTCTCTTAAGAACAAGCTAGGGTTTCTATTGGGGATTTGAATTTAAGAAATTTTCACCGTCAATCTTTCATGAAATCATGAACTAAGGTATGCATAGTGTTCATTCATGGACTCCTTTCGTCCATGAAGCCCAAGAATCCATTTTCTAAATTCAACTTTATGGATTTTCTTATGAATTTCATGATTGGGCTGCTCTTGTTCATGTGGATAATGAAAAATTGAATTCTACTCCATGTTGGGTGATAAATTCTATGTGGGTTAAATTATTATAGATATAGATTCATGTAAACCTATGACTAAACCCTTGAATGATGAAATTAGAATTGAACCATGATGTTTAATTATTGTACAATGATATTTACATGTACCATGCCTACAATATGTTTTATTAAATGCCTAGATGAAGGAAAAGTGTCTAACTAGCATGATACCATGAAATCCCCATGTATTTACAAGCTATGTCTATCACATGTTTTGATGAAATTCTTCTATAAATGTATTATGGATTATGATGTTAGTTATATATTCAAGTAAGTTATGCTTGGTCAGTTTCCTTTCATCGAGTCCTGGGGGTACTCGTACCCAAAACATTAGTTGTGTGCCTAGAGCCATGTCATGTTTTCACGATACTCTCGGTAAAGCTGTGAATCCTTAGACTTTAGATAGTCTTATAACTCAGGAAATCTCCATGATCTCATGAACTCAATCAGTTCTCAGATATCAGTAGTATTCCATCAGTTAACGGAATTCAGTAACTCAGCCCATGTTCAGTTCAGTAAATCATATTCAGAGTCTATTCAGATGGGAGTAGGAATTAGCACCGAGTAAACCCAAGGATGGGAACACACACTATCAGATGAGGGTGTGATTCTTAGAAGTCATCCTTGCATTTCAGAACTATGTAACCAGCATAGTTTGAGACATCAATACTGTCCGATGAGGGTTAATAAGGTGGATAAGAACTGTCAGATAAGGGCCCCACCATTCTCATATAGGGATACTATCAGATAAGGGTCACCCACAACTTGTCCTTAACAGTGGTGCGGTATTAACATCCTTCCAATTGGGGTTATAGATTGGACCCTAACTCAGCCATAATGGCGTTTCAGGGGCATGTCGATTATATAACTACTTCCCATAGTTTCATGTTACAGAATCAGGACTGTCATATATAGTCAATCAGTCTCAGTAATAGAATTCAGATAGTTCTTTAGATTTTAGGATTGTCAGATATAATCAACTTTGATATACTATGGAACTCAGATAGTTCCATCAGATTTAGGACTTTCAAATACAGTCACTCATGTTATCAGTTAAATTCAAATTCAGTAATCATGTTATCATAGTATTAGTGTCAGTCGTTAAGTCTCATGCATGTATTCTCACGCTCATGATAGTTAGTCAGCTATTATTATTGTTCATTCATATGAACCCCATGCATTTAAGCTACCTCACATGCATACCAGTACATTCAAAGTACTGACGCATTTCTCTATGGTGTATTATACCATAGGTTCAAAGACACGAGCTCCAGAGCAACAGTAGATTCCAAATATCTATAGACAGAGTTAGAAGTGAGTCCTCATCTTTCAAGGACATGATTATTTCCCTATAATCTCATTAATCAGTTTATTAGTTGGAGTTATTTGGGGACATGTCTCATCAACTCCTTACTCAGACAGTTCAGTCAGTTAGAGGCTTTTTAGACTATCATGTTTCAGACTTTAGTATGTTCAATTTTGTTTTGGGTATTCTATTACCCCACATAGATGTTATATCATTCAGATCATGTTCAGTATTGAACCTTATGGCCTTTTAGTTCATGTTTTCGCATTATAAAGTATTTTATCCAGTATATAGTTACAGATATCAGTCATGGGTTAGCTTGTGGTCCTTCGGGGTCATGAGCACCGTGTAGCATTCCGGGTACCATATTTGGGGTATAATAAATACCACGTGTGTGGATGGCACCAACAAAAGGTATAGCATGATGTGGAACTTTTTCTTAGCAGCAAATAGAGACGTAGTCCAAAGAGAGACGTCAAACTCTTTAGACGTAAGCTTAAAGTTTACTGCCACCACGACCAAACCATACCCCTTTAAGAAGGAATATGGATATTTTGGGACGTCCTGGTATCAGTTTCACTTTTAGGATATTTCTAAACTCATATCGAAGGTAACCTTCTCTTTACTTCAAATTCGGACGATAATGCACTTGGAGTTTTTGAAATTATTTTCAGGTAAATCTTGCCTATGGATGTAAAGGATCCTATATTCATTGTTAAGAGGTTACAACCATCTTTTCCATAACTGAAGTAACTGCCACCCATCCTAAGTCAAAGATCATCTTAAATAATAGACTATTTTCTCAACGGATCTAGTCGAACTATAAGAAGTTTGATTCCTTGAATCTCGAGAATATGTAGGTTGGCTATTTGCTGAAAATGCTATTGCATTCAAACCTCCAATATTATTCCCCAGTTCTCTAGTCTCTTCAAAATTCAAAATTAGGATAGCTTATGAATTTTTTAAAAATCATGCTTCCAAGTCGAGCGCTACAAATAACAAGTGGCCTCACTTCTCATGTAACCTAAGATATATAGGAAACCTAATTCTAACGTCTGTACATAAATCCATGAAATTCATGTCAAAACCAACCGCTTTTGACAAAAAATTTATGTCATACATAATAAGGATAGTCAAACTCCCTTTGCCTAGGGTTACTTGCATTGACCCTATCGAAAGAGAGGGCGCAATTGTTGACACCTAATTTTTCACTCATAAATTAGTTTAGTTTTGAGTTTCTTAAAATTTTAAATAAAATCAGGATGTTTGATTTATTCGGATAAAGAAATTTCTAAAATGATTTTTGGGTTACATTTGTCATTTCAAGCAATAGTTATGTTGTAATGCCCCGAGACTAACTCATCGAACGTCACACGGTGCTTTGGACTTCAGGTATTCCTAAAGCTAACACATGGTACTTGTTATGAATCAAAAATATGAAATAAGAACAAAATAGAGAAAAATAAAGATAATAAGAGAATAGAGATGAAAGATAGACATAAGTAGAGGAATCGCAAACAACCCAACATCATATTAAACTAAAGGGCCTTAAATGATTAACCTAAACAAGCTCCTAACTTCTACAAAGATCAAGAGAGGAATCAAACCCCATCACAACCAACATTTCTAGACAATCAAAATCTCCCAACAAGCTTAGAAATACTCTCAGGTGTACATTCATCCAAAATCATATAACCGAAGAACGAAGAGAGTCCTAGCTATTTATAGGCCAAGGTCATTTATTACAATTGGGCCCAAAAGTGACCCTAAATGCTAATTTGTCCCAAAAGTGACCCAAAATCCAAACACAATACTAAATTGTCCCAAGAGTGATCCAAACACCTTTAGCATGGCACATTCTATGCTCTAAGATATCATCTAAACACGATGTTGCTCGATGACCCCATGGATTACATCAATGGATATAGTTCCTCTCACACACCAAGATATCATACAATCATGTACTTGTTTCCCTTGAACGACTATGTCTTGGAGGTGTGGTCCTTGAAGCATAGATCTAAAAAGAGTGGAGCCAATTCGGCTTGTATCCTCCTTCCTTTATTGAAAAGGATTCGACCTTTAATCCAACTCTTTTATCAACTTGTCATCATACTTTTCAATCTTGCATCTTTCTTTGAGATTGTTTGTTCATGAACCTGCACAAATAAAGAAGTGATACTAGGTAAAATGGTAGTATCATGGTTAGTTAGTACAAATGCCTAATGTTAGAATTGTCTTTGTCAAATTGGATTTGGAGTGATCGGACTACTATTCGAGGAACTTGTTTTGTATTTAGTGGGGTAGAGAGAGTTTGGACATGGGGTCGAGGAGTAGGATAAGAGCTTTTTGAATGTTCCACAAGGTTTTCCAACCTACCATCTATACTTTCCAATCCACAATCAATGATCGACAACTTCTCATTCATATGTGACAATCCCCTAGTCATTTGCTTTACATCTTGTCGTATCCCTAGGAGTGTCTCCAAAATGGTATCAAGGATTTCTCCACCCATAGTTCTTAGCATAATTGAGAAAATGTATGAAGAAAATATGGACGACTTATTTAAAATAAAAAGGACTTGAATCAGCGAAGTTGACAAAGAAAGAAACGATAAAAGTATACAAAGAAAAAAACAAAAAGAAAACGGACCCAAGAACCAATTAAACAACCAAGTAGATTAATTACTATTTTTTAATCAAAATTAAAATTAAAAAAATTGAAAAGAGGAATCAACAAATGAAGATAATTGATTGAACCTAAGTGAATATCAATTTTGGGGTGTTTGAGGGCAGTCCGAACGCATGTTGGGTGCAGAAGTGACCTACTCAAGAAAATGGAACATAGGCCAAGACAGTGTGATCTGGGTTGTATCTGCTCCCGGTCGGCTTGAGCAGATAGGGTGTAGATGCCTCCAAGAAGCTAAACAAGATTTCTAAAATTGCCCCTTCTTTGGGCCCTTTTGTACTCACTCTCCTAGGATATTCCCTTTCCCTTTGGAGTATTCCTTTGTACCAACACCCAAACACTTTTCTCTTTCTTCTTTTTTTGGATCAAACACACCTTTTTTGGATAATCTTTCCCTTCAAAACTTGAATATCATCAAGAACACAAAAACATTCAAAAAAATTAACCTTAAGCAAACAGACTCAAAATTCAATGAAATTAAAAAATAAGCTCCTTTCAAGCTTTCAAACCATCTTAATCTCAAAATCTCTACCAAAATTTTAGTTGTCAACACCAATATCTAATTTCTTCAAAATCAAGTTTTAAATAACAGTAGAACCTTTAATTTAGCGTTGATTATGCTCTAATTTGATATTAATACTCCAATAGTTCTAAGGAATAAGAATCTAACACTAGAAACTCAAGAAAAGGCCAAAATTAAAGACTCAAATTTGGGCTAGACCTAGAAACATGTATAGTAACTTTTTTGGGTTTTTTCAATTTTTCTAGATAATGAGACCCAAGATTGACTTCGTGGGAAAAAAATCAAGCTAGGCTCTAATATCCAATAATACGAATCAAAATCTAAAACAAGAACAAAATAGAGAAATTAAATATAATAAGAGAAGAGGGATAGAAGATAGACACAAGTAGAGGAATCATAAACAAACCAATGGTATATAAAACCAAAGGCCCTTATTATGCTAAATAGGCACCTAACTCATACGAAGACTGAGAGAGGAATCAGACCCCCTTACAACCAACATTCCTAGACAATCTTAAGCTCCCAACAAGCTTAGAAACACTCTCAAGTGTACATTCATCCAAAATCCTCTAACCTTAGAATGATGAGAGTCCTAGCTATTTATAGGCCAAGGCCATTTATTATAATTGGTCCTAAAAGTGACCTTAAAAGCTAATTTGGCCCAAAAGTGACCCAAAAGTCAAACATAATGCTAAATAGGCCCAAAAGTGACCCAAAAGTCAAACATAATGCTAAATAGGCCCAAAAGTGACCCAAACAGTTTTAGCATGGCACCTCCTATGCTCTAAGTTATCATCCAAACACGATGTTACTCGATGGTCCCATGGATTGCATCAACGGATATAGCTCCTTTCATACACCAAGATATCCTCCAATCACGTACTTTATTCCCTATAAAGATCAAGTCTTTGATCCTTAGGTGTGGTCCTTGAAGCATAGACCTAAAACGAGTAGAGCCAATTCAGCTTGTATCACTCAGCACTAAATAAGAAACACATGATATGGATGCAAGCCAAAATCTTAACTGATAAACTAAATTGTACTTGAAATATTAAACTCCATAATAATTGGGATAAACCAAACCATGAATAAAAGCACGAATGCCCAAGTAAAATAAAAACAACTGATAGGTTCTGACAAGCCTCTACTAAACTGAAGAGCCACTAGTACAACCCCCAGTTAACCCAAAAAAAGACATAGATTCTAAACTTTTAGTAGTTAAATTACATCTAAGGCAACCATAATCTTGAATCTTTGAGCATAAGGACTCACTAATTGATAGGATATAGGAAATGGTGATTGCGGTTAATCATACTACTTAACACAAACAGCAGAACCTCTATTTTGAAATAATGTAGCCACATCGACATATATGTGGTCAATACTTCTAGAATATATTATGTATATGGGGCTGAATTCGATAAGTAAAACTAGTACTAATTAAAATCATAAAACATGCATATTAATTGTAAATAGGCTCACCACGATCATAAAAGAAGCTGAAAAGCTAAATTACCTTAAAACATGAGTAGTAAAGCATAATATGATAATTTGAATTAGTATAAGCATAAATCGTAGAGCAACAACTTAGTAATGTTTGTGAGCCAGTCATACTTTATATCTAAAATCCTTCTTTACTTTTCTTACAGGAGATTATTAGAACTGACATAAACTATGTGAGCTAGCATGGAGTCCAACATCTTACCCACATTGAGAAGAATTGTTCTATCCTTGCCTTCAATATAGAACCTTAACTTAGATTTATCACTAAACTTAGCCCCATAGGGAGAGAATACAATCTATGGCAAGGCTCCTTAGACCTACGATGGCTCGTAGTTTCTATGAAATAGGATGCTCTAAACTCACATTTCCCTTTTCTAGAAAATAAGATGCACTAAATCCATATTCCATTATCGGTGCTAAATACTACTCCCAAAATATATACTTGTATGTCATACTTTTGAAATTTACCTTAAAATGGCATATGGGTTTATAAGACTGAAATCAAACTATTTTTCTCTTGCTTAAACCATATTCATAAAGAAACTTGTGAATTTCATATCATATCTAATATCATAAGATCAAAACCAAAACTTCATCATGTTGTAATACTTTGTAACTTGAACTAATAATCTTGAACTTTTTGTAAATTGAGTACATAATGCTTAAATTATAACCATTTACCATCTCATAGAAATTTCATGTCAAAATACCAAACTCAATACATAAGATCACTTATATGGATAAAAACGTAATTAACCATGAAATCTTATGCTAAATAAGGTTTAAATTATGAGAAAACATCATAATCTTAAAGCACAAGAAAAGTGAGTATGAACCCTAGTAAATTAATTTCTCGAATTCAATTAAAAATCAAACTTTTGGACATAAGGACGAAAGAATATCCTTGTTCAAACCCCACATACCTGAACTTGATGAACTTTCTTAAGAGGAACTTGATTTGGAGCCTTGGAAGTGTGAATTTTATTGAAAAACCTTTATTTGGTGTTCTTAAGAATTTGGGGAGGAGATAAAATGCATATATTGACTTATAAAGGAGGAGAATCATGTTTAATATGTTATGGGATAGATTAAGAGGTAAAAGACAAAAAGCTCCTAAAAAAAGAAAGAAAAAACTAAAAATTGGCATCAATGCACCCTTGGGTGTGGCACACCCTTATCATGCCACACCAAGGGTGTGGCACACTCTTAACGCAGCAACCCATTGGTGTGGCACTCCCTATTACGCCAGGACACTGGTTTTCATGTCAGGATGTGCCATGCTCCTATGACATGCCCTAATCATGTACCCTTACTATTTTGGTGTCCAAAAATATCCCAAAATGCATTCCAAAAATTTTAAAACACTTTCTAATGGTCCTTTTAAAAGTCCTTATCATTATTCAACTCAAAAATTACATTAGAACATAAAGGAGATATAAAAATAAAATCATTGAAATTTTTGGATTTGAAATTATCTCCCCTTTGGGACTATTTGTCCCTAAATAAAGGTTAGGATGGTGAGAGATCTATCTTATGAACTTGGTAATCCAGTATCTAAAGCTTATCTTGTTCTATAACTTGACTACTCACCCCAAATATGAACTGACAACTGAAACTAATTTTTTACACAAGAACTTCATAGGATAATCTATATGAGAAAGAATATTGGTGAATAGAATATATTAAAAGGTATTTCTGGCCTTAAGTTGACTCTGTGATAGGGGTGATTAGATGAGTATATCAACTCATAATGTCTACTTCTTCTTCCCATGTCACTTTCTCAACTGATTGATTTTTGCAAAGAACTTTCACTGAAGCCACTTCTTTATTCCTTATCCTTCGAACTTGTTGATCAAGAATTTCAACTGGGATCTCCTCATAAGATAATCTATCTTTCACTGTAATACTTTCTATGAAAACTACTAAGGACAGGTCTCCAATGCCCTTCTTTAACATAGACACATGGAAAATTAGATGGACAACGGCTAATTCTAATGGAAGATCTAATTTATAAAAATCCTCTCCAATACCTCTTACGATTTCATAAAGACCGATATATTGGGGGATAAGCTTATCTTTTCTTCCAAAGCTCATCACTCCCTTCATTGGTGACACTTGAAAAACACCTAATCACCTATCTCAAACTTTAGTCCTCTCTTTCTCACATCTCTATATAATTTCTGATGACTTTGAGCGATTTTTAACCTTTTATGAATCAACTTAACCTTCTTCATAGCTTTGAGGATCAAATATGTCCCAACTAAGGCTGTTTCACCAACTTTAAACCAACCTATAGGTGATCTTCACCTACACCCATACAAGTCCTCGAATAGAGCCATCTTGATACTAGCAACGTAATTGTTATTTTAAGCAATCTCGATCAAAGGTAGATGATTGTCCAAACTTCCCGTGAAATCATTCACTCAAGCTCTCAGCATATCCTATACATTTAGGGTGGTTTACTTGGCCTGACCATCTCTCAAAGGGTGGAATTCAGTACTAATCTTCACCTTTGTACCAAGGCCTCTCTGAAAAAATTGCCAAGACTTAACATAAGCTGAACATAAGCTGAGTACCTCGGTTCAAGATAATGGATATGGGAATCCCATAGAGCCATACTAATTCGTGGACATACAACTTAGCATAATTTGCAATTATATCTGAGGTTTTAACTGGTAAGAAATGGGATGACTTGATAATTTGGTATATGATGACCCAAATTAAATTATGTTAACGTATAGTGCAAAGAAGTCCCATAGTAAATCCATACTACTAACCTCCCAGTTCTAAGTAGGATTCCAATATTCTAAAGCAGACCTCCTAGTCTTTGATATTCCATCTTCACTTGCTGACAATTAGGATATTTAGCCACAAATTCTGCTATGTCCCTCATCATACTATTTCTACAATAAAATTCCTGCAGGTCATGGTACTTCTTAGTAGAACCAGGGTGTATCGAATATTTAGAATTTTAAGATTTCTCAAATATCCATTCTCTCACCCTGTCAACACCGGGAACTCATAATCGACCCTAATAGTAAACGACATCATCTCCCCCATGGGAGAAAAACTCAAGCTTTTGCTGATGAATTATATCCATTAACTAGCAAAGTATAAGATCATTACGTTGTTTCTCTTTTACTTCAGTCACTGAGGACTACTCTAAACAATTCTGAACCACTAAACCACCATATCTATTCCAGGAAACTATACTCCCAATCAATCTAATCTATGAACCTCTTTGGCTAGCTCTTCTTCTTCTCTTCCACATGGTCTACACAACCCATAGATTACTTACTCAAAGCATCCTCTACTATATTTGCCTTACCCATATGGTAGAGCATATTCATGTTAAATTTTTAGCAACTCTGACCATCTTGTCTGATGAAGATTTAACTCCTTCTACATAACCAGGTATTGGAGATGATCCATGAAAATATCTACATGCACACCATATAAATAATGTCAACAAATTTTCAAGGAAAATACTATAGTTGCTAACTCCAAATCGTGAGTTAGGTAATTCTTCTCGTGATCCTTAAGTTGTTTGGAGGCATAAGCTATTACCTTTCCTTTCTGCATTAACACATAGCCTAACCCAACTCTGGAGGCATCAAGATATACAAAAATCAATCTAACCCATCTAGCAAAGCTAGCACTGGTGTTGAAATCAATCTATCCTTTAATTTTTAAAAGTTTATCTCGTATTTGTATCACCATTAGAACTTTACCTTTTTCTGTGTCAACTTGGTCAGAGGTTCATCTATTGAGTAAAACCCCTCAAAAAATCTCTTGTACTAACCAACTAAACCTAGAAAGCTCCTAATATTGATAGAGTAATGGGCCTAGGCCAGCACTTCACTACATCTATTTTCTAAAGGTCTATATGAATACTTTCACAAAAATCATATGCCCCAAAAAGGTAATCGACTCCAACTAAAATTCACACTTACTAAACTTTGCTAGGAACTGTCGATCTTTGAGGGTTTGTAACACTATCCTCAAATGGTCTGCATGCTCTTCTTACTTCTAGAATAGACAAGTATGCCATTTATGAAAAAATGACAAATATGTCCAAATACTGCTTGAAGACTCTATTTATTAAATCCATAAAGGCTGCAGAGAGACTGTTAGTACAAAAGACATAACTACAAACTAGAAGTGACCATACTGAGTTGTAAAAGCAATTTTTGAGATGTCACACTCCCTAACCTCTAACTGTGATATCTCAACCTGAGATCTATTTTTGAAAACCTATTGGCGCCTTGAAGCTTGTCAAATAAGTCATAATCTTTGGGGATAGGGTACTTGTTATTGATGGTGACCTTATTTAACTATTTGTAATATATACACATTCTAAGAGTACCATTTCTTTTGCGCACGAATAAGTTTGGAGCACCCCACAGAGAAATACTAGGTCTGATGAACCCATTCTCTAAGGAGTCCTTATGCTGCTCCTTCAACTCCTTAAGATTAGCCAGAGGCATTCGATATGGAGTAATAAAGATGGGTTGGGTATCTAGAAAAAAATCAATCTCAAAATCAATTCTCTATCGGTAGGTACCCTAGGTATATCCTCTAGAAAGACTTCAGGAAGCTCATTGACTACACAGACTGACTGAATGTTTGGGGTCTCAAACTTAGTGTCTTTAACCCAAAGTAGGTGATAGATAAACCCTTTGAGATTAACTTTTTGTCTTTAATATAAGAGATGAAATGACACTTTAGAGACACTGAACTACCCTCTCACTCAAGGACAGACTCACTAGGAAATTAAAATTTCATCACTCGAGTCTGATAAATAATTGAAGCATAGCATGAATAAAGTCAATCCATAAAAATAATGACATCAAAATCTATCATATCTAGTTCTATTAAATCTTCTAAAGTAACCCTATGGAGGACTGTAATAGGGCTCTTTCCATATACACACTTAGCAACAGCTAACTCACCAATTGGAATGGAAAGTTAAAAAGGGTCAGAAAGATTCTCTGTACTTATACCAAAGTTCATATCAATAAGTAGGGTTACAAAAGAGAAGGTTGACCCCGGATCTAATAACACATAAGCATCAAGGTGAAAGACATGTATTATACTAGTGACTACATTAGGGGGGGCTCTCCTGCTCCTGATGAGAAGGTAGTAGATAAAACAAGTTTGATGTTGACCACTACCGATACTAGAAGCTACACCTTATTATGAGGCTGGGCGGCCTGGCTGAGCTACTGAGGTGGTCGACTGAACCTGAGGGCAAGCTTCTGTACTTTTTGCCTTGGCAAAAGGTCATTGTTTGATCCTATGGCCTACCTTTCCACAATCATAATAACCACCTCTACTCATCAAGAACTTACCCAAATAATTTGTACCATACTTCTTGTAGGCAGTAAAAAACACATCCCTTAGAAATGCTACTCTGAGATATAGAAGTCAGTGCCCTACCCTACTGTTCCTATTTAGATCTAGATGTGGGGGATAGTGCAAGTGCTATCTGAGGATAGTGCAAGTGTTGTCTGAGGACAATGCAAGTGTTGATGAACATCTTTTAAACTGAGAACAATTTCCCTCTCCTAAATTATGTTGATTATACTCAAACTGTCTGGTCCTAGCCTCTTAAGGTCTCTTTTTATTTTCTTCAATTTCTCAGCCTTAATATACTGAGAGTGGGTTATCAATTGAGCGATATCTATATCCACAATCAATATGGCAGTGCTACACTCCTTGCCCACCAAATTAGACACTCCAGTGACAAACTTACTCATATGAGCCCTGGAATTCGACAACAACTCTAGTGAATACTTAGAAAGTTGAGTAAACTTGAGGCAGTATTCATTCACCGACATAAATCCCTGACTAAGGTTCATAAACTCGTCCACCTTATAGTCCCTCATCTCGCAAGGAAAGAATCTATCTAGAAAGGTCTTCTGAAATATATTCCAAGTTAGTAGAGCTACCTTATCACCCTTACCTTCCTTCTATATAGTAACTGAGTCACCAATAATATCCTTTAGCTGGTAGGATGCCAATTCCATACTTTTATCTTTTATGAAATACATAATCTAAGTGATCTTTTTTACCTCATTAATGAAAAACTATGGATCTTCATTCACCTTTAACCCAAAGAACTCAAGTGGATTCATTCTTATGAAATCTCAAACTCTAGCTGCAGCTAGTTACTATTCTGCTGAATTAGGACTATTACTGGCTAGTTACCCTAAGCATTAGCATTTACAGCCTGAGCTAACACTTGGAATATAGCTCGAAGCTCAGCATGACAGATATTCTTATTCAAAAGATCTGTAGGTAGTAGTAGGGATAGTTGGTCCCTATTTCTACGGGCATAGGCTCTATGAAAAGGAATTCTCTATCACGTGAAAGAGTGAGTTAGAGCAGATTAAGATCAGTTCCAAGAACTATAGAGATCATGAAAGAAAAGATAGTTCCTAATACGTTTTATGTCCTCTCACTGGCACGCTAAACACCCAAGATCAAGACTCTATGTAACATGACTTGTCAAACTCTCTACAACTCTTAAAACCTTAGGCTCTAATACCAAGTTTGTAATGACTCTTGATTCTAGTTAGTATCTCAACCAGGTAAGTAGATATCGTGTGAATCCTCTTAGAAGGATACAAGCAACATAAGTGTAACCGAGAAGGTTCCAATTGGTATCTAACTATAAAGGTTCTGTATAAAATGCTAGATGAGTAGGTCCCTTATTTTTGAACATTATTTTAGCTTATTTAATTTGATATGTTGAGTACGAAGCATTTTATGAATATGAAAATCTCTTAAATACGGTAAAAGCAAATTACATTATTAATGTGGGTAGAAAACTACCTTCCATTTTTCAAAAGTAATTAAAAAAAGAGTAAAATACCTAGTACATACCCCAAACGGGGACAACCAAAGTCATAAATATATATAAGAGAAGGGAGGAACCCAGTTGTGAGCCGTGTTAGTCGCTGGCTGCTGGGGCAGGGTTATCTCATTACATATCACTCATAAAGGTGAACTCCCTCAAATACTCTAGATCCAGCTGGGGAAGATCCTTGTTGAGAGCCACACACCTGAACATGACCTTCATGGTCTTCCACATTCGGGCGAGCAAGCATTCCGAGAGTGTCTTTTCCATTTCTCATTATCAACCTCTCTAAAGAGAGCTAAAATATCTTAGAAAGTGAAAGAAGATGTGGAACTGGAGGGGACCTACTCTATGGACCTTGTAATTATAGGCAAATCTATATTCAGCTGGTTTTTAAGGATTAGGGGTTGCATTTAGGAGAGAGGGGTATCATTATACTCCTCGTCAGATCAAAAACCTCCTTTATTGCCCTACTACTCTTGACCTTACTTACTTTCCGCTTCTTTCTCTTCTTGGATATGAGCACTTTAACTAAGAGAGGTTTAATGGGATGTCCATCTCCACCTCTATATTACTAGGCTCTTAAATCCCCAACCTATCAGCATAGCTCTAAAACTAGAACCGATAAAATTCCCTTAATTTAATTATAATTTGTGTTCGTATATTCAGCTTGATGCCACAAATAGCATAAGCCACCACCACGGACCAAGGGTAGGTCATATATGAAGTTTTTTCAATGAAAAATCCTCCTACATACCAAGTTAAGCCACCTCCAAGCATCAACTAAAAAATAAGTGCTAGTAATACCCTCGATAGAAGGTAAATAAGCCTACTTTCTGAACTCCTTTGGGAAAAAAGTGTGTTACGACTATATCATATTTATCTCTCTGGCCTTGGCCAAATAATTGACATTTAAGACTTATGGAACCTTGAGAACTTCATAGATAGTATAAATACCTATCGAGATATCCACTCTATGGATATGGATGGTGGGTTTTAGGGAATCCTAAAGAACGTTAGGAAGTATAGCATAAAAACCCCTAACCCAGCACAAGACCCCATTAGCGAGAGATATCACCAGTGGGACCCAGCTAAATTCCTAAAACTGGTTGTAGAATTCTAGAGCTTTTTCTTCCACCCCTATTAGCACAGCCCCACTCAAAGCCCCACTATAGAAAGCTCGTTCTCTTGGTTTTTAGCCAATGAAGATGATTAACTTGTAAATTTTAGTAAGAAGACCTATTAGAAAATCATAAAGCATTAATAAAAATACCAATTAGAAAAGGCAAACTTCAGCTTTTAGCTGGGAGGCTCCTGCATGTATCTGCATGCTATAGTGACAGACGTGTCTCTATAGCAACAGACATATCACTATATCAATGTCGTTATAGCGCTGTCACTATATCAACAAGGTATAAGACCCAAAAAATTTTGATGATTTTTATTTGCACCCTCCCTCATTTTATATGATAATTTCTGAGTTGAAACATGATAAAGAATGGTAACGGGAACATTAAGAAGAGTTTTAGAATTTTGAAAAAGTGTTGGGGTAATTTTGGGACCCCAAACCAATGAGCGTCCATGATAGTAATGTGCCACACCTTTATTATAATGCAAGAAGAGAGTGACATACCCTTGGGATGTCTCGATAGTAGTGTACCATGCCCAAGGGTACAAAATGCCAAATTTTATTTTTTTAGTTTGGGTGAGGGATTTTTGGTCTTTTGACCTATTAAAAGAATTTTTACATTATATAAACCCACATATTCATTAGTTGTAATATTTTACATGTTCATTCTCCTTTCCGTCCTCAAAAGTGAACAAAAAGCTAGGTTAAAGGGTAAAAAGATTAGGGTTCAAGCTTCTCTTCTTGCTATTTTCAAGAAATTTAACTTCAAAAAAGGCCTTTTGGACACTCCTTATTTTTAATTATTTTTATATTGCATCAATTTACTTGATGTTCATGTGTTCTTGAATGTTTGATTTAAACTGGGGTTGACAATCTTGGTTGTTATTCACTTGCATTATATGTCTTGTGTTTTAATGGTTTCTACATAGTTTAAATAGTGAATTAAAAATGGAAACTCTATCATTTAATGATGGTGGAATTAGGTAATTGGGTTTCATAGTGTTATGGATTTTTGCATGATAATGACATGAACTTCAACCCATATCATTTTTTGGTCCTTACATAAGGATTTCATAGTGTCTAAACTATTCTTTGGAAAATTGGCATAATATTAACTGGTAAGAAGGTAAAAAGGTTTCAAAAATTCCCTTGAGGGATACGGTTGTTGATTTTTAAATAGAATTTTGAGTCTAAATGGTTAAATAGATTTGGTATGGCATACTTTGAAGGGCTTGCAAGTCTTTTGGAATAATGATACCAATTTGGGAATGCCATAATAAAATACTCCATGGTTAATGGTATGTGAAAACTTATTAATTAGCCTTAAATGTAATTGTCTAGACTCACCAAGAAGGTGTAGTCCCAGGAAAACCAACACCAGAAACCATATTTGCCAACGTTGGTGGTCTATGACCACTTTTTTTGCTTTACATAGAACATTTTTGGGAGTCTATTATATCAGTGACTTTAGCATAATTCCTTGGTCCATGTGGATAACATGGATTTAGTCCCTTCTAGCAGGGGGAGCCAGACCCATATAGCTTGTACGTACCTAAAAGTCGATATAAGTTGCATAGTTTAGGACTAAATTTTTAAATGGTCATTTTTCATGTTCCTTTCCCCTACCTCTCCATTCTATTACATCGATGATTATTGTACATGTGATTTAAGATTGGCTTTTGGTAAATGTACATATTTTATCCCTTTTTTTAGATTGAATGCCATTACTCCCCGTACTGACCATCCATGGATGCTACATCATTTAATGATATAGGTTCAAAGGGCTATTCTTGTGACTTTGTGCAGCATTAGGTGGTTCTATATTTCTATTGGATAATCCTTAAAGTGGTGATCTATTACATTCTAGGTTTTGGCCCTTAAAATTTTTCATGGAATTTCGTTCTTCAGACCAAATATGACTCATGGGTATGAGCCGTATGTTGGGGTATGAGGGGTATGGTCCAGTCATATGTTGACTAGTATTGGTTGGTGGGATGGATGGGTTACTGGAATGGATACGACTTGGGGGATAAGAGTTATATGGTTAGGTACGAGTCGTATCTAGTACTTGTATAGGGGACAGTATTTAATCGTCTTGGTATTCTATTCTACCAGGGACACGGATGGAAGGTATGGATCATATGCTTTAGATACAACTTAGTTAGATAAGTCGTATGCTGGACAGTGTTGGGTCCAGGGGTTATAGTAGGATACGAGTGACGGGTACCACTCGTATCGAAAGGGTACGACTCATATAGGTCAGTCGTATCCTTGTGATGGGATTTTTATGCAACCTAACTGGGGGTAATCTATGCATTTCCCTACTTACCCTAATAGGATCCCACAACTTCTAGCCTATTATGAGGATATTTACTTTATTATTTCTCTCTTTAACACTTAGAAACTACTCCAAAACATTCTAAAATCCTCTCAAAAGCTTTGGGGCAAGAAAGCTAGGGTTTCATCTGGAGGACTAATTTGGGGCTTGCTTTGGTAATTTCTTTCTATCAGTTCTATTATATAAGGCATGTTCTCTTCCCTCATTGTTAGTTCCAGCTAAAGGCATGATTTTCCTATTGGTTTTCATGATTTTATTATTGAATGCTTTTGGGTTTTCAAATATGATTTAGGGTTTTGTTTATAACTGGTTGGTTATGGTTTCTCATGGTTTTAGTTATGCTTTTTTAAGCATTAATGGTGGTTTTAGATAATTGGATTATATGGGAATGGTTGTTGGTAATTGGAAATGTATTTTGGATATATATTATACCCCGAATGTGTTTGACAAAATGCTTATAAAGATATGTTCATTGCATTGACTTTTTAAAAATGGAACTCTTACTTATTTTAACTTGGTAATGGATTTATGCATGTATTAAATGGTTTGGAAAGGTAAATGGATAAATATTATGTTTTTGGGGGTACGGATTCCACCAAGTGGATTTAATATGGTAATTGGAAAGGCACCTAAGAACCCCTATACCTATATATGGTTGGCTATGAATAGTACTTGCAAGTATGGCTGGTATGATGACACCACCACTAAATGGCCTTGGTTAATAAATGGTAAATGGATTTCTTAGAATTGATTTTAATTAGGCATTAAAGGGAGAAGTGTAGCTAAGCTGTGGAAGGTAAAGGTCCCGAGAAGATCAAAACTGGAAAGTCATATTTGTCGGTATGAGGTTGGTCTTGGTGGAGCGTGTGCATGATTTCACACCTTATATTGGGGGATGTACTACTCATCCCAATAGGATATTTACCTAGTCGTGTGGCTACACATACTGGGGCCTTTTCAGTAAGGGAAGCTGAACCCATATTGCCCGTGGGTGTGTTAGGTTGGCAAAGCTACACAGGCCAGGTAATGGTTTAAATGCATGTTAAACCTGGTTCCCTTTCCCATCACTTATATATGTTTGGTTGTATGCATTATGGATTGTTTTACTTGGTTTTATAACTAGCATTATTTTATCTTTATCCTGAGTTCATGCTAACGATCAGTCGCTAACCCGTCTACTGGCAGTTGTATACCCATGCTATGTAGGAACCGGCCATTATACTCCTCCTTTCTAGTATGCAATACTGAGTATTAGCATCTGGACTGGAGTAGTGAGCTTCCATCATTTTGGAACACTCCATTTTATGTTATGGACATCTTTAGACATTCTTATTTTAATTTGGATATTAGTTTTGGACATAGTTGGGGGCATGTCCCAATTAGATATTCTTACACTTTTGGATAGAGGCTTTGTGGTACTTATAGGGGTTGTCATGGGCGGGATCGATATTGGTGTCGGCCATGGCATTGGAATAAGTTGGAAGGTTGGCATCATTCGACAAGATTTCTCACTATTCAATCATATTACATTTTAGGATTGATTATCGTATTATGCTTTGGTATTCTCTTTGTTTATGGCCTGGTTTATGGCCCTTGGTTTGGTTTTATAGAGTTGGATGTTCGATTTGGTACTGTTAGAATTAGTTGGGTCGGTCATGGTTCTGACCCTAACCCAGAGTCTTCATGAGAGAATTTATTTTATTTTGTTATATATTTAAAATTTAGCCCCTCTAAGACTAGATATAAGTGGTTGGGTTAGGTAATAGGGGGTGGTCCTTGGTCCTAGTTGGACTTGGGATACCCATTACGTCTAGGCCCTGGTTTGGGTTGTGACAAGTTGGTATTACAGATTTAGGTTCATGGTCAACTGAGAAGTCCACAAAGCTGCATCGAGTAGAGTCTCTTTTAGGGGTGTGTTGTGCGCCATACTCATAAGAGAGAGGCTATAAGAAATTTAGGAATATTTCACTTTGTTGGTATTCTATTTTCATGCATGGAGTCTAAATTTCAAAAATCTTCTCTAATCCTTATTTGTTTGTCTTTCAGATCATGCCTCATAAATTTGGAAAACAAGGAAATTCTTTTGACCCATCTGGGGATAATGTTAAAAGGGTATGTCCTACTATAGGAGTACATCTTCAATCTCAGGGTCTTATTTTAGATGGTACTGGGGTTCCTCCTAATTCTACCAATTCTCCTCAGGTCCCCTAGGGTAATGTAACGAATGCAGAATTCTATCCATCTATCCATGTTATTGCTCCATTGGTTGCTGCTCAGGCTGAGCGAGACGTATCTGGTGGTTTATCTATTGAGGCCACAAGGGTTGGCCAATTTATGAAAGTGGGTCCTTCTACTTTTACTGGAGTGAAGGTAGAAGAGGATCCCCAGGGCTTCTTGGATAAATTGGAGAAGAAATTTTAGGTGATGCAGGCTACTAATGTGGAGGGGGTAAACTTTGTAGCTTATCAGTTCAAAGATGTTGCTTATCAGTGATATAAGGAGTTGGACAGAGATAGGGATGATGTGGAAAAATCTAAATTATAGGAGGCCTTCTCTAATGCTTTCTTGGATCATTTCTTTCCTTAGGAGCTGAGAAAAGCTAAGATAGAGGATTTTGTGAATCTTAAGCAAGGAAGAATGACTATCAAGGAATATGCCTTGAAGTTCCGTCAACTATCGAGGTATGCTCCTGACTTAATGGTTGACATGAGAATGAGAATAAGGAAGTTCACTTTTGGGTTGAATAGATATTTGATCTTGGAGAGCAAGACTGCTTTTCTCATTAAGGATATGGATATTTCTCGGTTGCTGTCTATATTCAGCAAGTGGATGATGAGAAGAGAAGGTAGGTAAATTTGGGAATAGGTAGGGAAAGAGGGGCAAATTTTTTAATCAATTAGGTGTGCATTCCTCGGATGGTTGGGATGGTGGCAAGTGGAAAAAAATAAAGTAGAGGATCTCGGCTTCCTTCTCTACTACCAGTGCCCTTTACCCGAAGCAGTTAGAAGACAGGCATCATCAGGGTGGTGACAATTTTTACTCAAAGGGTGCCCAATCTCAGGCGAACGGAGGTGAGTCAGTTTTTTTATGCCCTCCTTGTCGGCTCTATGGTCAACTCCATCGATTTTATCATGAAGAAGAGAGGGACAAATGCTTCAGGTATGGCCAGCCAGGTCATCGGCTCAGGGATTATCCAGTTAATAAGGTCGCTATAGGGGTGAAAAAGGTTCATGTGGTTTTATCTTATTCTCCTACACCTTATGGTGTTGCATCAGCTTTTATTACCACTCTTGGTTCTAGTGTTGGTCAAAATAGGTTGTATGTTTTAGTGTCCTGATAGGAATCTGAGGCATCATCTGATGTCGTTACTGGTATGTTACAACTCTTTTCTCGTGATGTATATTGTTTGCTTGATTCGGGGTCCACTCTTTCTTACATGACTCCTTATGTAGCTGTATATTTTGGTTTTGATCCTAAAGTGATTTCGGATCCTTTTTTATTTTCTACCCCGATAAATACTCAATTATTGCTAAAAAGGTCAATAGGGGGTATGGTGTCTGTTGGTATTAAGCAGACTTTGGTGGATCTGTTTGAGCTAGGGGTGGTGGATTTTGATGTCATCTTAGGTATGGATTGGTTATAATTTTTTATGTGTTCTTAGATTTTCATACCCAGAAAGTTATCTTTAAATTTCCTGGTAAATCGTTATAGAATAAGAAGGTGGCTCTTTAGATCCTCAGGGATGGTTTATTTCTTATCTTAAAGCTCAGAGGTTAATCTCGAAAGGGTGTCTTTATCACTTGGTCTAGGTTAAAGATCCTAACTCAAAAGGTCATTTTTTACCTCAGTTTCTGTGGTTAATGAGTTTCCAGAGGTATTTCCTGATGATCTTCCTGGTGTTCCTTCGGATAGGGAAATAGAGTTTGGTATTGATTTGCTTTCGGACACTCATCCAATATCTATTCCTCCATATAGAATGGCTCCGACTGAGTTGAGGAAAATCTAGGAGCAACTTAAGGACCTTCTGGATAAGGGGTTTATTCATCCTAGCATTTCTCCATGGGATGTACCGATGTTGTTTATGTGCAAGAAGGATGGTTCCCTTCGGATGTACATTGACTAAAAATAGATGAATGAGGAAACAGTCAAGAACAAGTAACCTCTCCCAAGGATAGATGATCTGTTTGATCAGGTACAGGGTGCCAAGTTCTTTTCTAAGATAGATCTTCAGTCAGGGTACCATCAGCTTAAGATTTAGGAGGTGGATATCCCTAAGATAGCTTGTTGTACTCGATATGGGGATTTAGAGTTCTTAGTGATGTCATTTGGATCGACCTATGCCCCGATGACATTTATGGATCTAATGAACAGAGTTTTTAGGTAGTATTTGGATCTCTTCATAATTGGGTTTATTGATGACATTCTGGTTAATTCAAAGAGTGAGGTAGATCATGTATATCACCTCTGTGTGGTGTTGCAGACCTTCTGTATGGCAAGTTCTCTAAGTGTGAGTTTTGGTTGAACGTCGTGACTTTATTAGGTCATATTATTTCTAGTGAGAGAATAATGATTGATCCTCAAAGGTTGTTTTGGTGAAAAGGTGTCCTAGGACCACGACTCTATCCGACATTCAGAGCTTCTTGGGTTTAGTCAGGTATTATAGGCA
This sequence comes from Capsicum annuum, assembly GCF_002878395.1. NCBI lineage: Eukaryota > Viridiplantae > Streptophyta > Magnoliopsida > Solanales > Solanaceae > Capsicum > Capsicum annuum. The sequence goes on along the minus strand of NC_061120.1, from coordinate 153,156,415 downwards.
GTTTGTGGAAAGCTTCTCATCGAGAGCGGCTCCTTTGACTAAGTTGACTCAGAAGAAGGCTAAGTTTTCTTGGTCAGATGCTTGTGAGAGGAGATTTGAGAAGTTAAAGGATAAGATCACTTTGGCTCCAATTCTGATACAAGATCTAACCTAGAACTTAAACAAAAATGTGAAAACACACTAAGAAATCAAAAAACAGCAACTAAAGAAGAGAAGATGAAGAAGAGAGACACGGATTCAACCAAAACAAAAGGGAAGATTACATTAAGTAAATGGATAAATAGTGAGACATACACCAACACCAATGAATAGCACAAAGATGTGTATGAAACACCAAGACACACAACACTAATGATGGATAATACCACACTCTTAGGTGGACACAAAGGGATCAATGACCTCAAGCACCCACCTTTCTTGCCAAAATATCAATACAAAGTTAACCGTAGTTTCAATGTCTTTTCCAAGACCTACACTAAGATAGCTTTTCCAAGCCCTACACTAAGGAAAGAAAATAAAATTTAAGTATCACTCAACAATACATCAAAACTTATGCAAAATAAGCCTAAAGAGTCTATTTAATTCTTATTACATAAAAGACCAAAATACCCTTAGTGAAAAGGGGATCCTATGGAGTGTAAAGAAATGGCACAAAAATACAATTACACCCTTAATAAGAGAGACGGTCATGGAGTGTTTTAAGAGTTCTTCTTCACGCTTCCACTTGTGCAATCCTTTGTGTTATTTTGTCCTTCACGATTATTCTTCATCACTTGAAACTCTTGGGCATCTCATCAAGGCAAACCTCCAAGAAATCTTCCACACACAGCATTGCTCCATTGAGTTCCTAAAATGATCTCTCCATGCATGCTCTCGAGCCTTCAATGTGGATAAAGTCAAATCCCTCATGTGTTTCCCTCGAATGATGGCATCTAAATCTATGAGGGCCATTTGGCTTGTATTAAATTCTGACTTTGCCAGAAGGAAATAATGGGTTTGTAGCTTATTGTGATGCATCTCGAGTAGGGATTGGTTGTATTTTAATACAACATGAAAAGGTGATTGCTTATGCTTCTAAGCAGTTGAAGGTGTATGGGAGGAATTATCCTACTCATGATTTGGAGTTGTTGGCGGTTGTGTTTTCTTTGAAGATATGGTAGCATTATTTATATGGTGTTCACATGGATATCTTTTCTGATCATAAGAGTCTACAGTACGTGTTCACGTAGAAGGAACTTAATATTAGGAAAAAGAGATGGCTTAAGCTTTTCAAGGACTATGATATGAGTCTTCACTACTACCCAAGTAAGGCTAATATGGTTGGTGATGCACTTAGCAGGTTGTCTATGGGAAGTTTGGCTCATGTGGAGAGAGGAAAATGGCAATTAGTGAAGGATATCCACCACTTGCTGAATCATGGAGTCTACCTCTTGGACTCTAAGTATGGTGGTGTGATGGTGCAAGAAGTGGTTCGATCATCTCTTGGTGCAGAGATTAAGGAAAAGCAAGTGTTGGATCCTGTCTTGATGAAAAACAAGAGCGATATTAGTGGGCAAAAGGTGGTGATATTTGAGATTGGTGGTAATGGTACTTTGCAGTACCAGGGGAGGTTGTGTGTTCCTGATGTCGATGGTTTACCACAAAGGATTTTGGCTGAGGTGCATGAGTCAAACTATGTTGTTCATCTTGGCTCGACAAAGATGCAACATGATCTAAAGGAGATTTATTGGTGGAATAGCATGAAGTGAGATTTGGTTGATTTTATAGCCAAGTGCATGGTGTGTCAACAGGTTAAGGTTGAGCACATGAGGTGTGGTAGATTACATCAAGAAATAGAGTTGCTCGAATGAAAGTAGGAGATGAGCAATATGGCTTTCGTTACTGATCTTCCTAAATCTCGAAACTAATTCGATTCAATTTGAGTCATCGTGATGATGAAGTTTACTCACTTTCTCTCGGTTAGGACTACTTTTTTGACAGAGGACTATGCGAAGCTATATCTTCAGAAGATTATAAAGCTTCATGGGGTACCTGCCTTGATTATTTCTAATCGTGGTGCACAGTTTACATCTTATTTTTGGCGGTCTATCATAAAATGTTAGGGACTAAGGTCAGTCTAAGTATTGATTTTCATCTGCAGTCGAATGGGCAAGTAGAGAGAACTATTCATACATTAGAAGATATGCTTTGGGCCTGTGTGATTGACTATGGTGGCACTTGGGTTGAGCATCTACCTTTGGTAGAGTTTTCTTACAATAATAGCTATCATTTGAGTATTAGTATGGCCTCTTTTGAGGCGTTGTATGGTAGAAGGTATAGATCTCCTATCGGTTGGTTTGAGCTTGGTGAGGCAGATATGTTTGGTCCAAATCTGGTTTATCAAGTTAAGAAAAAGGTGGAGGTGATTTGGGATAGTTTTAAGGCAACCCAGAGTTGCCTAAAGTATTATGCAGATGTTAGGCATAGAGATTTGGAGTTCGAGGTTGGAGACAAGGTATTCCTAAAGGTATCTCCCATGAAGGAAGTAGTTTGATTTGGCAAGAAGGGTAAGCTCAGTCCTTAATTTATTGGTCCTTATGTGATTTTGCGGAGATTTGGAAATGTTTCTTATGAACCGGAGTTACTTGCTAGTTTGGGTTTGGTTCATCCGATGTTTCATGTTTCTATGTTGAGAAAGTGTATTGGTTATCCTTCTTTGATTGTTTCTTTGGATGTATTGGGTATTTTGGATTCCTTATCTTATGAAGATGTCCCGGTTGAGTGGTTGCAGACCAAGGATATGGCTTTGGTTAAGGTTTTGTGGCGGTACCATAATATGGAAGAAGCTACTTAAAAAGCTGAGGAGGACATGAAGCCCAAATATCCGCTCTTGTTTCCTGCTCTCAAGAGTCGTGTGGAAGGTATGTGTTCTTAAACACATCATTATTTTCTAAGTTTGTTAAAGTAAAGATTAAATCTCTTTATTTTCAAACTTTGATGAAGATTGGCAATATGTTTGACAATTCAAATAAATCTGTGTATAGTTAACCCTACCTTGTCCGTCATTCGGGGATGAATGTTCCTAGCTGGGGAAAATGTTACATCCTGGTTTTTGGCCCTTGGAACTTTTCCTAGAATTTCTTTCTCCAAACTCAATATAACTCATGGGTACGAGTCATATGTTGGGGTATGAGGAGTATGGTCCAGTCGTATGCTAACCAGTGTTGGTTGGTGGGATGGATAGGTTACTGGAATGGATACAACTTGGGGGATAAGAGCCATATGGTTGGGTACGACTCGTATCTAGTAATCGTATAGGGGACAATTTTCAATCCTCTTTGCATTCAATTTAGCCAGGGATACAGATGGAAGCATATGCTTTGGATATGACTTAGTTGGATGAGTCGTATGTTAGACGGTGTTGGGTCCAGGGGTTGGGGTAGGATACGAGTGGGGGGTACCACTTGTATCGAAAGGGTCAACTCATATGGGTCAGTCATATCCCTATGACGGAATTTTTATGCAACTTAAGTGGAGGTAATCTAGATATTTCCTTACATACCCTAATAGGATCCCACGACTTGTAGCCTATTTGGGAGGCTATTTAATTTATTATTTCTCTCATTAACAGTTAGAAACTACTACAATCTAAAATCCTCTCAAAAGCTTTGGGGCAAGAAAGCTAGGATATTATCTTGAGGACTAATTTGGGGTTTGCTTTGGTGAATTCTTTCCATCAATTCTTCGGTATAAGGAATGTTCTATTCCCTCATTGTTATTTCCAACTAAAGGCATGATTTTCCTATTAGTTTTCATGATTCTATTGTTGAATGATTTTGGGTTTTCAAATATGATTGGGGGGTTTTGTTTATAAATAGTGTGTTTTGGTGTCCCATGGTTTTAATTATGTTTTTCTATGCATTAATGGTGGCTTTGGATAATTGGATTATATGGGAATGGTTGTTGGTAATTGGAAATTGTTTTTGGATATATATTATGCCCCCAATATGTTTGACAAATTGCTTAAAAAGATATGTTAATTGCATTAACTTCTTTTAAATGAAACTCTTGCTTGTTTTAAACTTGGTAAAGGATTTATACATGGATTAAATAGTTTGGAAAGGTAAATGGATAAATAGTTATGCTTGTGGAGTACAAATTTCCCCAAGTATATTTAATATGGTAATTGGAAGGGCACCTAAGGTCCCCTATACCTACATGTGGTTGGCTATGGATAGTACTTGCAAGTATGGTTGGTATGATGATACCACCACTAAATGGCCTTAGCTAATAAATGGTAAATGGATTGCTTGGAAATAATTTTAATTGGGCATTAAAGGGAGAGGTGTAGCTAAGCCGTGGAAGGTGGAGATCACAAAGGAACCAAAATTGGAAACTCATATTTGCCGGTATGAGGTTGGTCTTGGTGGACCTTGTGCATGATGTCATACCTTATATTGGGGGATGTACTAGTCATCCCGATAAGATTTTTCCCTAGTTGTGTGGCTACACGCACTGGGGCCCTTTCAGTAAGGGAAGCTGAACCCATATTGCCCGTGGGTGCGTTAGGACGAAAAAGCTACACAGGCCAGGTAATGGTTTAAATGCATGTTAAACTTGGTTCCATTTCCTAGCACTTATATATGTATGGTTGTATGCATAATGGATGGTTCTACTTGGTTTTATAAGTGTCATTATTTTATCCTTATCCTGAGTTCATGCGAGCGATCACTCGCTAACCCATCTACTAGCGGTTGTATACCCACGCTAAGCATGAACCGTCCATTCTACTCCTCCTTTCTAGTATATAATACTCAGTATCAGCATTTGGACTGAAGTGGCAAGCTTTCATCCTTTTAGAAGGCTTTATTTTATGTTATGGACATCTTTGGACATTCTTATTTTATTTTGGATATTGGGTTTGTACATGGTTGGGGGCATGTCCTAATCGAATATTCTTACACTTTTAGATAGAGGCTTTGTGGTACTTCTGGGGGTTGGCATGGGCAGGATCGGTATTGGTGTCGGCCATGGCATTGTAATAAGTTGGGAGTTTGGCATCATCGGACAAGATTTCTCACTATTCCATCGTATTACAATTTGGGATTGATTACGTATTATGTTTTGGTATTCTCTTTGTTTATGGCCTGGTTTATAGCCCTTGGTTTGGTTTTATAGAGTTGGATGGTCGATTTTGGTATGGTTAGAATCAGTTGGGTCAGTCATGGTTGTGACCCTATCCTAAAGTCTTCATGAGAGCATTTACGCTATTCTGTTATATGTTCAAAATTCAGCCTATCTATGACTGGATATAGGTGGTCATGTTGGGTAACAAGGAGTTGTCCCCGATCCTGGTTGGACTTGGGATGCCCATTACATCTAGTCCCTGGTTTGGGTCATGACATGAGCCCTCCATCATTCAAAAGGCTTGGTTTCCTTTAGTCTTTTTACAATTTTAATGCTTTTTACTTTCTTTTGGCATAGTCAGGGTCATGTCTCGACTTGGTTGATAATTTTCTTGATATAGGAGTTGTAGACATGTTTTGGGTATTGTTTCTGTACTTGAATTTTAATTTTAAACCTCTTATTATTACTTGTCAAGTTTATTTAATTCATGGGTTGGCTTTTGCAACTTTTTATAACTTTGCTCATAAGGTAAGGCTAAAGGGTCATCTCTTAGTTAGTTTGGGATACCCATCATGGCCAGGGCCTCGGTTCGAGTCGTGACAAGATTGGTATCAGAGCATGATTCAGGGTCACTGGGTAGCTACAAAGTGTGATGAGTAGAGTCCCATTTATAGGTGTGTGGCATGCCACACTTATTAGGAGAATGCTACGATGCACTTAGGAATGCTTCCCTTTTTGTGTTCTATTTCATGCTAGAGTGTCTGGTTTACCATGAATCTTCTCTAAATCCTACCTTACCTATATTTCAAATCATGCCTCCATAAAGATCTAATAGTTATAGGAACTAGCTGGAACCTCTTTTCGAACTGGGGCAAATATGGAGGAAGTTCACCCTACTCATGAAATGCAGACGCAATAGGACCCATACTTCTAAATTTATTGCTCCACCTGGTTCCACTGGTCCTTACTAGTCCTCTTTGGGCTCCCCAGGTTGTTGTTTCTTATACTCATACCCCTCAAAAAGATGTCTCAAATGCTGAGTTCCATCAATCCATTCACATGTTGCTCAAATTATGGCATCGCAGTCTCATTGGTCTAATTATATTGGTCCTGCCAGCAGTTCATCTGAGTTCACTCGGGTTGGCCAATTTATGAGGCTAAATCCCCCAACCTTTATAGGTTCTAAGTTTGAGGATGATCCTCTGGGCTTATTGATGAGATGGAAAAGATATTTAAAGTTATGCAAAGGGTTGAGTTTGTAGCTTAACAGTTGAAAGAAGTATCTTATCAATGATACGAGGAGTGGGAAGAGTTAAGGGTTGAAGATGTAGAACAGGCAGTGTGGGAGAAGTTCTCGGGTACTTTTCTTAATCACTTCTTTCTTCAAGAGTTGAGGAAAGCCAAGGCTGAAGAGTTTGTGAATCTAAGACAGGGTAAGATGAGTGTTAAGAAGTATGCATTAAAGTTCACTCAACTATCCTATTATGCTCCTGAGTTTGTATTTAGTATGAGGTCCAAAATGAGAAAGTTTACTTTGAGTTCGTTCGTTACTTGGTGTTAGAATGTAAGGTTGTTATGCTAAACATTAACATGGATATATCAAGGCTAGTTCTTTATATACAGTAGGTAGAAGATAAGAAAAGATAGCAAGTAGAAATAGGGGAAAGGCATAGTAAGAAGTTTAAGTATGTAGAGTAAGGTACGAGTCAGCAAAACAGTGGAAAATAGGGTAGACAATGTCCTAAGAAGAATAATTAGGGAAATTATTATTCTTCGGCTAGTGCTCCTTTTCCTAAACCTTAGGTGATTGGTGTTTCCAATTTTAGAAGTGATCCTAGGGCATAGGGTGCCCAATCTTAGGTCAGTGGAGCTCAGTTGGTGCCACCTTACCCTTCTTTCCATTTTTGCAGAAATCTTTATCATGGATATTATGAGGAGGGAAAGAATTTATGCTTTAATTGTGGTCATCCTGGTCATATACAATAGAATTTTCCTTCAGCTAGGAGTGCACCTAGGGCTAGTAAGGCTCAGGCTACTACTTATGTAGCTCATACTGATAAAGGTACTACTTCAGGGATAGGAGCTAGTCGAAATCACCTATATTTACATTCTACTCATCAAGAATCCGACGCATATATAGATGTAGTCACTAGTATGTTACATCTTTTCTCCTATGATGCTTGTTGCTTGCTTGATCCTGGTTCAACCCTATCTTATGTGACTCTTTATGTGTATTTAGACTTTGGTTTTGGTGTTTTTGATCCCTTTTTAGTTTCTACCTTGGTGAGTGAGTCTATTATTGATAGAAAAGTTTGAAGGGGTTATGTGGTGTCCATCTTTCATATAGATACGTTGGTAGATTTAATAGATCTTAATATGGAGGATTTTGATGTAATCTTTGAGATGGATTGGCTTCATTTGTGCTATGCTTATCGGGAATGTAGGACCCGAAGGTCACTTTTCATTTCCTAAATGAACCAATAATAGAATGGGAAGGGAGTTCCCTAGTACCAAAAGGGAAGTTTATCTCCTATGTTAGAGCCCAAAAGCTAATATCCAAAGGGTATCTGTATCATCTAGTTTGGGTCAAGGATTCTAACTTTGAAAGCCTCACTTTGCAGTCTGTTCTTGTAGTTAATGAATTTCTTGAAGTTTTACTCTATTATCTTCCAGGGATCCCTCCGGATAGGGAAATAGACTTTGGAATTGATATCTTACCGGATACTCATCCCATTTCCCGGGGGCATAAACACTAAAACCCACTTTTGCCGGCATTGGGGGTCTATCTGACCGTGTGCTTAAGACACACTTGATATAATATGTATATATATATATATGGGACAACTATTGCCCATGGTGGCTTTAGTTTTTCCTTAATTTTTCTCTGCTTCATGCTGCTAACATACACTAGGGTCCTTTCAGCAGGGGGAACAGAACCCATATAGCCCATGGGTGACTTTAGGACGGATCAAGATACATAGTCCAAGTTAATGGTTTTAAACCTCTCATGTTCATAACCTTTACCATATCCCGCCATATTATATATGCATGTATTAATGTGTGCATATGGTTTTAACTGATTTTGGACATGGCATTATTTTATCACTTTCCCTGAGTTACATGCCAATGATTATCCTACTGACCGTCCTAGGATGCTACATCGTTTTATGATGTAGGGTTTGAGGACAGTTCAGTTTCTCCTGTACAGCATTAGGTGGATTAGCAAGTTCGTTGAGTTGCTGCGAAGTAGTGAGCTTTCATTCATAGGAAGGCCTTATCGTTTCATTATTTTTTCTTTATTTACTTAGTACTTTTGAATTCTTCTCGGTCATAGTCGGGGGCATGCCCGACTTAGTTGTTATTCTAGTTTAGAGTCTTTCAATGGACAGGTGTGGGTTGGTTGGTTATTATTTTGACTCTTAGTTTTATTGAGTTATTCATTCATCTTCTTATTACCATTTAAATGGCTTCCATATTGTTATTATTATTATCATTTTTGTGCTCATGAGATTAAACGATGGGGGTGGTATCTAATCCATGGTAGGCTTGAGATACCTATCCTGGCCAGGCCCTGGTTTGGGTTATGTCACAAGGAGATCCCTTAATTGCTCATTTAGTTCTTTCAGCTCTGTCGGAGCCATACTACTTACTCCTTCACTGTGAGATACACAACCCCCTTTAAGCCCAAATTAAAAAAATTTACATATAATTTCCAACTTTTAACTCGAGATTCATTCATTAAGTAATTTACCACTTGGTATCATCATACCAATGCACTTGCAAGTTAAATTAAACTTGCCAAACCAATCCACACACTCCCAATTCCTGTTTAAATTCAAAACCAAGGCCATCCAAATCCTTTTACATAGTCATTTATCCATGCATTGAGTTCAAAAGCAAGTTAAACTATGCAATTTCCCATAGTTAAAATCAAATTCACAATGTGGGTTAAGCTTCGTGCATTTCCAACCAAAAATTCATCCAATTTGGAGGAAACTCATGTTCCCCATTCCAACCATTTAAATAATGTACCAATTCATTCCCCAAAACATCAATTTAAAATATGAAAAATCAATTCAAATTATGGGACAAGTAATGCAATCGGTAACAACCAAAACCCCTCAACCCAATCTCAAAACCCACAATTCAAATCACATGAAAATCCATTCAATACATGCCACGATGTAAAGTTAAAATTTAGGGAAGAGAAACATGCCTGAAAAATACAAAAAATTGAAGTCAATTTGAAGTTTGGAGCCCAGATGATAAATTCTTTATGAAACCATTTAGCTTTCATCATTATGGTGCTAGAAAAAGGAATAAGAGTGTTTGATCTTTTTAACTGTAGGGAAAAGGTCAATTTTATGTTTATAAGTTATGGAAAGAGTAAAAAGACCAAAATCCCCTCACCCCTAAGTGAAAAAAACAAAATTGGATGAAATTTATACCTTGGCATGGTACGCTGTTATCACAGAGGTTATCCTTCGTGCCACACCGATATTACAGAGGTTAACCTCCGTGCATGGTGATATCGTAGAGGTATACTGCCTCGAAGTTCCAAAATAGCCTCGAACTATTTCCAAAAATTCTGAAACTTTCCCCAAGCGTCCTATTAACATCTCTAAACACAATTCAAGTCAACAATCAATATTACAAACATGAGAGGGTCAAAAATAAAATAATTAAAATTTTAAGGGCTTACATTATCCCTCCCCCTTAGGATCATTAATCCCCAAATGATGAGTTAGGACACTTTTATCATGAGAATAGCAACAACACACCAGAATCAAATGACAAATTCAAAAAGTGACAAGAGGAATATAAAACTTATACCTTTAGCACTTCATCTAACCCGGGGAACAAGAATAAATACTTGGCCTTCATATCTTCCTCAGCTTCTCGAGTAGCCTTTTTTGCCATTTGATTTCTCCAAAGAACCTTCATCGAAGCTACATCCTTGGTCCTCAATCTATGAACTTGCCTATCCAATATCCCAATCAAGATTTCCTTATAGGACAAGGAATCTGTCACATCAACATTCTCAACAAGCACTATTAAGGAAGGATCACCCACATACTTTTTCAGCATGGACACAAGAAACACGAGATGAATAGAACACATATTCGCAGGCAAATCCAACTCATAAGCAACAGTTCTAACTCTTCTTAAAATCTAATAGGGACCAACGTACTAGGGACTGAGCTTCCCATTCTTCCCAAACCTCAAGAACCCTTTCATAGAAGACACATTCAAGAACACCCAATCACTTACTTCAAACTCCAATTGTCTTCGCCTCACATCTGTATAGGACTTTTGGCAACTTTGAGAAGTCTTAAATCTTTCTCTAATCACTTTTACCTTCTCCGTGACTTGCTAAACCAAGTCAGGACCAAATAATCTAGTCTCACCAACCTCAAACCATCCAATAGGAAACCTATACCTCCTACCCTAAAGAGCCTCAAAAGAAGCCATCAAAATGCTCGAATGATAACTATTATTATACGTAAACTCAATAAGAGGCAAATGATCTACCCAATTTTCCCTAAAATCAATCACGCAGAGGGTGGAAAGTGATGTAAAGGTTCACCTGGGTACCCAAACCTTTCATAAATGATTCCAAAAGTGAGATGAAAACTATGTACCTTGGTCTGAAATAATGGACACTGGCATACTATAAAACGTCATCTCCTGAATAAATAACTTTGCATAATCCTCTCCTAAGTAGTTAGTCCTCACAGGTAAGAAGTGAGCGAACTTAGTCATTCTATCAACAATGACCCAAATAGAATCATACTGATTGCGAGACCACGAAAGACCCATAATGAAATTCGTATTGATCATCTCCCACTTCCACATAGGCAACTCTATCTCTTGAGACATGCCACCAGGCCTTAAGTTCTTAACCTTAACTTGCTGACACCATAACATTTGTTGTATCCCTCTTTATATTATTCCACCAATAAATCTCGTTTAGGTCATGGTACATCTTAGTAGAGCCCGAATGAACCGTATATCTAGAATCCTGAGCCTCAGTCATAATCCTTTCCCGCAGCCCATCAACATCATGAATACACAACCTACCTTAAATCTCAGAATACTATCTCCCCTAATCTTGAAATCCATAACCTTTTGATGACCTAAATCATCCTTAATCTACATAAGTATGGTGTCCAAAGCCTACTTCTTCTTCATCTCAGCACCAGAGATGATTTAACCACTTCCTGAACAATAACTCTTCCATTCTCAGAGTTCAAAAGATGAACTCCCAAGTTATCTAACATATAAATGTCCTTCACTAATCCTCTTTTCTCTTCATCGACATGGGATAAGCTCCTCATAGATAACCTTCTAAGAGCATCAGCAATAACATTAGCTTTACCTAGATGGTAGTGAAGACTCATATCATAATCCTTAAGCAGTTCAAGACACTAACTCTTCTTGAGATTCAACTCCTTCTGAGTAAACACATACTACAAGGTCTTATGATCTGAATAAATATTCATATACACCCCATAGAGATAATGGCGCAAAATTTTCAAAGAAAAAACCACAGCCGCTAACTCTAAATCATAAGTCGGATAATTCCTTACATAAACCTGAAGTTGTCTAGAAGCATAAGTCACAACCTCACCATGTTGCATCAAACCACAACCCTATCCCACACGAGATGAATAACAAAACGCCACAAAACCATCGATACCCTTGTGTAGGGTCAAAATAGGCGCAGAAGTCAACTTATCCTTTAACTTCTCAAAACTACCCTCACAAGCATCAGACCATAAAAACCTAACCTTTTTTTGAGTCAACCTTGTCAGAAAAGCAGCAATAGAAGAGAAACTTTCCACAAACTCTTATAATACCCTGCCAAACCCAAAAAGTTGCTCATGTTGGTTCGATAAGTGAGTCCAGGCCATTTTTTAACTGCCTCAACATTAAGTGGATCCACCTTGATCCCCTCACTAAAAACTACATTCCTAATAAAAGTCACAACATTCAGCCAAAACTCACACTTATAAAATTTAGCACACAACTTCTGATCCTTAAGGGTCTACAACACAACTAGGAGGATATTAGCATGATCCTCATCACTCTTGGAATACACCAAGATGTCACCAATAAAAACTATCACAAAGAAATCCAGTAATTGCCTGAAAACCCAATTCATAAGATCAATGAAAGCAGCTAGACCATTTGTCAACCCAAATGACATCACCAAAAACTCATAGTGACCATACCAGTTTGGAAAGTAGTCTTGGGAATATCAATCTCCCTAATTTTTAAGTGATGATAACCCGAATAAAGATCAGTCTTAGAGAAGTATATAGCACCCTAAAGCTAGTTAAAAAGGTCATAAATCCTAGGAAGAGAATACTTATTCTTCACTGTTACCTTATTCAGCTGGCGATAGTCTATACTTATCCGAAGGAACCTATTCTTCTTTCATATAAAAAGCACAGGAGAACCTTACAGAGAAATACAAGGATGAATGAAACATTTATCAAGAAGATTTGTTAACTGATCCTTTAGCTTTTTTAATTCATTCAAAGCCATTCTATAAAGAGGAATAAAAATAGGGCGGGTATTATGTAGAAGATCAATCCCAAAATCTATTTCCCTAACGGGAGGAATAGCAGGAAGATCATAGAGAAACATTTCAAGAAATTCATTAACCACAACGATCGATTACAAAGAAGGACTTTCAAATTAGAATCCTTAATCCGGACTAGATGATATAGACACCTTTTTGAAATCAATTTTTGAGCTCTAATATAGGAAATAGACATACCTTTGGGTACTAAGGAACTCCCTTCCCATTCTAACCCTGGCTCATTAGATAAGTGAAAACTAGGCCTTCGGGTCCTACAATCCAAAGAAGCATTGCATGAATGAAGAAAATCCATCCCCAAGATAACATCAAAATCCACCATATCCAACTCTATCAAATCCACCAATGTTTCTCTAAGAAAGATAGACACTACACAACCCCTGTAAATTTTTCTAGAAACTATAGAATCACCCATTGTAGTAGACATAGAAAAGGGGTCAAAAACAACTTAAGGACTAAAACCAAAATGCACAGCCACATAAGGGGGCACATATGAAAGGGTAGAACCCAGATCAAGCAAACAATAAACATCACAGGAAAAGAGCTATAACATACCAGTAACAACATCAGGAGGTGCCTCAGATTCCTATCATATAGCAAGTGCATAGAGATAATTTTGGCCAGTGTTCGGGTAAGAAGTAGCTTCTTTAGGCATAGGAATTAAAGATGTGGCAACCAAAACTTTATTATCCCTAGCGGAAACTCTGGCTAAAGGATACTCTCCATCCTGACAATAACCATGCCAAAGTTTCCCACAAAAATGACAAGAGGATAGAGTGGGGCTAACTGAGCGCCACTAGCTTAGGACTAGACACCCTGTGCCTTAGGACCTCCGCTAGCCTGAGAATGATGATCACTTACAGGTTTAGGATAAGGAGCACTAGCAAACAAATAAGAATTTCCCCAGTTCTTCTTCTTGGTTCACTATCTACCATCTCTCCCACTATTCTGTTGACCCCCACTATACTCTAAATACCTAAAATTATTATTCTGTCTCTCTCTAATCTCTATCTATTTCTTCTTTTCATCCTCTACAAGCCTGGAGGTATCTATTTCATTATTCAGTATTGTAGCCTTACATTATAATACCAAGTCATGGGATAACCTAGAAGAAAATATCCATACTTTAATCTCTGGTTAGACACTAAATCGAGAGCATAACGAGATAGCTACTAAAATTGTAAGGCATACTCTTTCATACTTATTTTACCCTAATTTAGATTCATAAACTCCTCATCCTTAACCTCTCTCCACTCCTGGTGAAATAAATGATACAAGAAAGGCTCCCAAAAACTCATCCTATAATACCAGTTCCACATTATCAGCTCTCAACTGCTCCCACTCCGTATACTACTGATAGCTTCATCTTTCAACTAATATGCAATAAACTCTACACCTTCTAAATCAGTAGCATGTATTACTTTAAAATATTCTCCATCTCATCCACAAACCCCTGAGTATCCTCCTCAACCTTAGATCCTATAAAGGTTGGGGGATTTAGCCTCATAAATTAGCTGACCTGAGTGACATAAGACGAAGGAGTAATAGAACCAACATGATCCAACTGATGAGACTAAAATATCACCAATTGAGTAAGCAAATGAATAGATTGACATAACTCTACATTAAAAAGATCCCCCTGAGGTGGATGATCATAAGAATCACTACCCCAAGAAGCCCAAAGAGGACTAGTGAGGGCAGGTGAAACTCCATGTAGAGAAGCATAATTAGGAGAAGGGACCCAAGATCGAGTCTGCACACCATACAAAGGATGAGTCCCCTACATGTTGTCCTCAGGTAGGATAGAGTTTCGAGCAGAGTTTCTACGAACGTCAGATCTTGGGAAGGAATGATCCAAAATGCAAAGAAGCTAGGAGTTAAAGACTCTATAGAACAAAATAGAACACAAGAAAGGAAAATATTTTTAAATACCTTATAGCCTTCTCATTATAAGTGTGGCCCACTATACCCCCATAAAAGAAACTCTACTCGACACTACTTTGTGGACAACCAATGACTTTAAACCATGCTCTGATACCAAGCTTGCCATAACTCAAACCAGGGTCTGGCTATGAAGAGTATCTCAAGCCAACCATGGACCGGAGACCACCTTGATTGCCTAATTTCATGAGGAAAATATAATAATAATAATAATAATAATAATGTGGAAGTCATTTAAACGGTAATAAGAAGATGAATGAATAACTCAATGAAACTAAAAGTCAAAATAATAACCAACCAACCCACACTTGTCCACAAAAGCCTATAAACAAAGATAAAAACTAAGTTGGGACATGCCCCCGACTATGACCAAAAAATCCAAAAGTACTGAGTAAATAAAGAAAGAATAATGAAATGATAAGGCCTTCTGATGGATGAAAGCTCACCACTTCACAGTAACTTAATGAACATGATAATCCACCTAATGCTTTACAAGAGCAACATAAGTATCTTTGGACCCTATATCATGAAATAATGTAGCATCCTAGGATGGTTAACAGGATAAGCGCTACATGTAAATCAAGAAAAGTGATAACATAATGCCACCATATGCACACATTCATACGTACATATATGAAATGTTGGGATAAGGTAAAGGTCATGAACATGAGAGTTTTAAAACCATTAACCTAGACTATATAGCTTGGTCCATCCTAAAGGCACCTATGGGCAATATAGGTTCAGATCCCCCATTGAAAAGGCCCAGTGCATGTTAGCTACATGAATTGAAGAAAAAATGAGGGAAAATTAAATCCACTATGGTTAATAGTCATTCAAAATATATGTATATCAAGTGTTTCTTAATCACACGGTCATATAAACCCCCAACACCGGCAAAAGTGGTTTTCAATATTTGTCCCCCCAAGACCTACACTTTTATATTGAGCTACAAAACCCCATTTTAAGACCAAATTAAAAGAATTTACACATAATTGCGAACCTTTAACTAGGAGTCATTCATTAAGGCATTTAACACTGGGTATCATCATACCAATACGCTTGCAAGCTAAATTAAACATGCCAAACAATACACATACCCATTTAAATTCAAAACCAGGGCCATACAAATCTATTTACACAAACATTTATCCATTAATGCAATGCATTAAGTTCAAAAGCAATTTAAACCATGAAATTTCCCATAATTAAAATCAAATTCACAATGCGGGTTGAGGTTCATAAAATTCCAAGCCAAAATTCATCCAATTTGGGATAAATCCATGTTTCTCATTCCAACCATTTAAATAATGTACCAATTCATTCCCAAAATATTAATTTAAAACACAAAAAGTTAATTCAAATTGTGGGACAAGTAATTTAATCAGTAACAACCAAAACCCCCTCAACCCAATTTCAAAACCCATAATTTAAATCATATAAAAACTCAATCAATTTATGTCACAATGTAAAATTAAAGTTTAGAAAGAGAAACATGCCTGAAAAATAAAAAATTGAAGTCAATTTAAAGTTAGGATCCCAGATGATGAATTCTCTATGAAATCGTCAAGCTTACTTGGTTATGGTGTTAGAGATGATAATAAGAGTGTTTGATCCTTTTAACTAGATATAAAAAGTTCAATTTTATATTTATAAGTCATGGAAAGGGTGAAAAGAAAAAAATCTCCTCACCCCTAAGTGAAAAAAACAAAACTAAATAAAATTTACACCTTGGTGTGGCACGCCATTATCACAGGGGTTATCCTCCGTTCCACGCTGATATCATAGAGGTTAACCTCCATGACATGGTGGTGTCCTAGAGTCACACTACCTCAAAGTTCTAAAATAGCCCAGAACCCTTTTTGAAAATTTTGAAACTTTCCCCAAGCACCCTATTAATATCCCCAAACACAATTCATGTCAAAAATTAATATTACAAACACGTTAGGGTCAAAAATAAAATGATCAAAATTCTAAGGGTCTTACACCTTGATAAGGGTTTTATCTGTCCTAGTGTTTCTCCTTAGGGTGCTTCTGTGCTTTTTGTGTGAAAGAAAGATGGGTCTCTTAGGATGTGTATGGACTATTGCCAATTAAATAAGGTCTCTATGAAAAATAAGCACCCTCTTCCTAGAATTGATGACCTTTTTTATCAACTTCAGGGTGCTAAGTGATTCTCTAAAATAGATCTTTGTTTGTTTTACCATTAATTGAAGATTAGGGAGGCTGATATTCCTAAGACTGCTTTTTGAACTTTTTATGGCCACTATGAGTTCTTAGTCATGTCTTTCGAGTTGACTAATTCCCTGGATATTTTTATGAACCTCATTAACTGAACATTCAAAAAAAATTTGGATTTGTTCATTGTAGTTTTCATTGATGATATCTTGGTTGTACTATAAAAGTGAGGAGGATTATGCAAATCACCTCCGAATTGTATTATAGCTGTAAAGGACTAGAAGTTGTATGTAAAATCTTCTAAGTGTGAATTTTGGCTAAGTTTTATGACTTTTCTTGGGCATGTTATATCTAGTGAAGGGATTAAAGTAAATCCACAAAAGATTGAGGCAGTTAAGAAATGGCCTACACCCACAACTCCAATTGATATTAGGAGCTTCTTGGGTCTGGCAGGTTATTATAGGATGTTTCTAGAGTGTTTCTTGTCTATTGTTCCTCCGATTACGAGGTTGAATTGGAAGAAGGTAAAGTTTTAATGGTCTAATTCTTGTGAGGCAGCTTTGTCAAATTGAAGGATAAGTTAACTTCTACTCCAATTTTGACCCTACCCAAGAGTACTGAAAGGTTTTCTACTATTTTAATGCATCCCGTACGGGATTGGGTTGTGCAGCACAGAAAGGTTATAGATTACTCTTTTAGGAAGTTTAAGGTTCATGAGAGAAATTAAATGACTCAAGATCTATAATTAGTGGTTGTGGTTTTTGCATTACAAATATGGTGTTACTATTTGTATAGGGTGCATGTGTACATCTACTCAGACCATAAGAGTTTACAGTATGTATTCATGCAGAAGAAATTGAACCTTAGGCAGAGATGGTGGCTTGAATTACTTAAGTATTATAATATGAGCCTGCACTACCACCCAGGTAAAGTTAACATTGTTGTTTATGCCCTTAGAAAGTTGTCCATGGAGAGTTTGTCTCACATTGAGGAGGAGAAGGGAGGATCGGTGAAGAATGTTCACTGGTTAGCCAACTTTTAAGTTCTCCTTTTAGACTTTGATAATGGGGGAGTGATCATCCAAGAAATAGCTAATTCATCCTTATGGGCCAAAGTTAAGGAGAAACAAGTTCTGTATCGTATACTTGAGCAAATTAAGAATAATGTCGGTCAGCAAATATTTATGGCTTTCAAAATTAAGAGAGATAGCATTCTAAGATACCAAGAGATATTGTGTGTTCCTGATGTAGATAGGCTATAGGAGAGGATTTCGACCCAAGCTCATGTGACCAGATATCTGATTCATCTAGGTTTGACAAAGATGTATCATAACTTGAAAGAAATTTATCGATTAAATAATATGAAAAGGGATGTGGCAAATTTCATTGACAAATGTATAGTTTTTCACCAAGTAAAGGTTGAGCATTTAAGTTTGGGTGGCACTTCTCAAGAGATAGCTCTACCCATGTGGAAGTGGAAAATGATTAATATGGATTTCGTCATAGGTCTTCCACGATCTCGAAATTAGTATGATTCCACTTAGGTCATTATTGACTGGATGACCAAGTCCGCTCACTTCTTGCCTATGAGGACCAATTACTCAGGAGAGGATTATGCAAAGTTGTTCATTCAAGAAAAAATTTAGGAGCATTGAGCCCCAATGTTTATTATTTCTGACCAAAGTATGCAATTTTTTTCTTATTTTTGGCGTTCTTTTTAGAAAAGTTGGGTACTCAAGTGAACCTTAGTATTGCTTTTCATCCTCAAAAAGATGGGCAAGTGGAGTGTACTATTTAGACTCTTAGTTATATGCTAAGGGCATGTGTAATTGACTTTAAAATAAGTTGGGATGATCACTTACTACTTACTAAATTTACATATAATAATAGCTATCATTTCAGCATCCAAATAGCTCCTTTTAAAGCCTTCTATGTTTGAAGTTATAAATCATTGATTGGGTGATTTGAGGTGGGTGATACTAGGTTGTTTGGGCCTAACCTAGTACATCAAAAAATGGAAAAGTGAAGGTGATTCAAGAAAGACTTAAAACTTCTCAAAGTCACAAAAAATCTTATACAGATATAACAAGAAAGGAGTTGGAGTTTGAAGTCAATGATTGGGTATTATTAAAGGTTTATCATATGAAAGAAGTTATCAAATTTAGGAAAAAAGGAAAGCTCAGTTCTGTTACATTAGTCTGTATTATATTTTGAGAAGAATTGGAAGGGTTGCTTATAAATTGGACTTACTGGGAAATTTGGCCTCGGTTCATCCCCATTTTCATATGTCTATGCTTAAAAGATATGTGGGTAATCCTTCCTTAGTGGTGCCCATCGAGGATATTGGTGTTAAATATTTTTTGCCCTACGAGGAAATCCCAATTGAAATCTTGGATAGGCAAGTTTAAAAATAAAGAACTAAGGGAATAGCTTCAGTAAAGGTGCTTTAGAGGAACCAAAAGTTAGAAGAAGATGCATGGGAATCAAAAGAGGGTATGAAAATTAAATACTCGTTATATAGGTATGAAAGCAAAAGCTAAATGGTTAAATGGATTCGGTATGGCATAATTGGAATGTCTTGCAAGTCCTTTGGTATGACGATACCAATTTGGGAATGCCTTAATAAAGACTTCATGGTTAATGGTGTGTGAAAAACTATTTTAACTGGACTTAAAGAGAATTGTACAGCTTCACTGAGAAGGTGTAGTCCCGTGACACCAATATTGAAAACAGTATTTATCGATATTAGGGGTCTATTATCATTGTGTTTGATTTACACGGTATATTTTTGGGAGGCTATTGTCTTAATGAATTTATCCCAATTCCTTGATCCATGCGGCTAACATAGATTGGGGCCATTTTGGCAGGGGTAGCCGTACTCATATAGATCGTGGGCGCCTAAAGGTCATTATAAGCTACATAGTTTAGGACTAAATTTCTAAACGGTCATGTTTCATGTTCCTTTCTCCCTACCCCGGCATTTTATTACAACTATGATGTTGTACATATGATTTATGACTACCTTCTAGTAAATGTACATATCTTATCCCTTTTCCTTGTTTGTATGCCAGTACTCGCCGTACTAAACGTTCTCTAGCTCTACATTATTTCATGATGTAGGTTTGGAGGGATTTTTTTATGACCCTGTTCAGCATTAGGTGGTTTGGTATTTCTATTGGAATGTTTCTAAAGTGGTGAGTGCTCCATCATTCGAAAGCCCTAGTTTCCTTTAGTCTTTTTACTATTTTAATACTTTTGGCTTTCTTCTGGCGTAGTCAGGGTCATGCCCTGACTTAATTGATAATTTTATGGATAGAGGGTTTGTAGATAGGTGTTGGATATATATTTCTAAACTTTGATTTAATTTTTAAACATCTTATTATTATTTGTCAAGTTTGTTCATTTCATGGGTTAGCTTCCACAACTTTTATAACTATGCTCATGAGGTAAGGCTAAGGGGTCATCTCAGGCCTTGGTTGGTTTGGATGCACGTCATGGTCAAGGCCCCAGTTTTGGGTCTTGACATAAGGTTTCTACAATGTCCTTCATCATCCCCAGCAGTCAAGAGGTGCAACAATGCCGTCTTTTAACCCAAAAACTCCAAATTTTTAGTTTTGACTTTAGATCACTGTTCCAAAAGTATCCCAAACTAATTTACACAAAAATTTGGGCATGATAACTCCTAAATCATTCCCAAATGACCAATTTAACCCAAGAAGAACCCTTTACATTCTCTTTTATTTTCAACTCATTTAATCCATAAACTCCAAGTTTCTTACGCTTAGAACGCTATAGAAGCGTTGTAAACATAAGAGAAGAAACTATCCTTCAAAAGTTTTGACCCAACTAGGCCCAAAATAAAAAATTCAAAAAACTCAACTCTTAAACCTATTTTATTCAACAAAATTCAAGCCTTAGTCATGCAAATCACAAGTAGTAAAGTAGTAGAGAGTAGGGAGTCGGGCATTACCTTGTTCTGATAATGAGAGCGAGTAATTGGGGGAGAAGATAGAGGATTTTTTAGCAATGTAAGAAAATGTGTAATGAACCATTCTCTTCCCTTTTCAAACTATTTTGAGTTTCTATAAAGGTTAGATGCTTCTATAGTGGGGTCCTATCTCAAAACCCATAAAATTTTTAGGCTTTAAAAATTTTATACACTCTATCCAATTATAGTTATCTAACAAGGCCATGCGTACCTTGGGCGCTCAAATAATGGGTCTTTATTTCACATTGTACCATGTTTGCACATGAAAAACTCCTTTAGTTAGATGGGTAATGAGATATTGGTACTAGAATTTTAGTAACTAAAGGTTTTGGGTGTTCATATTTCCATAAGTTTGTATTTTATTTAATCCAAAAGTTTAGGGTTCGAGTATCAGAAATTTATTATCAATAATTTCATGGAGAGGGTGTTAGATTCAAATCTAAACTCGAGCTAACTATTATTCGGGATTGTTCAGCGACAAACAATAGGTAAATCAATCTATTATAACAACCTTATTTATCATTACTACAAAATATCTCGATATGGGTACAACATATGGGGATTATCAAGATTATACTCATAAACTTGTGTGGGGCTACATAAGCCAAAAAAATTTAAATTGAAAAGTATTGGTCGGGTTGATATCATCCCGCTATAGCAGGACTTATTCTGCTATACTGGTGATACCTCTCGCAATAGCAATATGACTCAGACCATAACCCCCACTTAAGTAGTTTTAAATTCTTTTCTCTTCATAAGTTAAAACTAACAATATGGAAGGGCTCCAAAACCCCTTAAGGTTGCCTACCATGTCTTGAAACTACAAAGAAAGGAAAATGGTGCGAACTGGGTGCAAACCCATAGATTTTGTAGGAATAATTCATCCATGATATTAGCACCAAATTGGATTCATATTTGTTTATCTTTCTATAGATGGTTAACATCTAGGTAAACTAAGGTTGATTGAGTAATGTAGATTTCGGTTAGAAAGCATTATGTAATGTAGATGGATGGGAGATTTCATGATTAGGCCTTTGGGCACGGAGTTTGGATGGCTAAAATAGGTTAATATTAGGGTAACTTATGGTAGGGTGGCTATTTTATATACCTTATCATGTCAAACTATAGTTATTCTATAAGTTATGTGGTTCAGTTTTGTAGACATAGATAATTGAACAATATGTAAAGTCATGGATAATACAAGTTCTAGTTTATATTTTTGCTTTGTATAATTTTGGTATATATTATTATTGATTGTGGAATGTTTTGGTAATCAGATATCCTCAATATTATTAGTGAGATAAGGTTGGCAGGCACTTGTGTGTAGGATTATGTACAAGGGTAAAACTTGCCCTTGCGGTCATGACTAGAGGGTGGTTATAATACCCTTAGAATTTATGTAGAAGGTATATGTTAGTTTGATAGTTCCATGAGTGGATCGGGTAATGCATATAATATTTCTTTGTATTTGGTGTTTGACTTGGCTTAATTAGACTATTAATTCTTGTTTGTTGTTTGACTTGTTATATTATCTCTTTCAGTAAAATGGTATTACATTTAAGGTTGAACGGGGATGTTAGTATATCCAGGATAGTGTAAAGACGATTATAAGTTATCGGTTAGGTTTGAGTTGATGACTTGGGGTTCTTATTGATCTTCTACTTGTCTAGGTGGTTTATTTCCATGAAAAATAGGTTGACATTTAAGGTCATGACACAAGTTAGGGTCATATTTGATGTTGTTGCTTCTTTATGAATTGTGGTAGTACTTGGTATAAGGCCAACTTAGTGATTCAGGGTAATGGAACCATAAGGGTAAGAGCGGTACCTCCGAGTCCATAACTAGGAGGTTAGTAGGAAGTAACTGGATTATTTTAGGGGGAAATGGGTGACGTAGGGTTGGGTAATAAGAATAATAAGTTGCATGTTTTCTTTTGAATATTTATGTTATGTTTGTGTAATATAATTTGGATTCACCAGTGAGGCTTACCAGTCTGTGTAGTTTGTATCGATTCTACTCTGGTTATACCCTTTTGGGGGTATAGTCTTTTGCAGGAGTCAATGTTGGTTTCATGGTTATCGTGGATAGTGATTCTTCAGACGCTCACACTCCTTTTACTCATGGTGGAAGTTGTGTTCAGTCTTACTTTTTCATTAGAAGCTCTTGTACCTATTTAGACTAGATCATAGGGTAGTTTACACTTTCTGTTTTTGTTTTGTAAAAATTATTGTAATAAAGATGAGAAATTATTTAATAAAATACTTCCACTTAACTTCTTAAGGAGTGGTAAGGCGTTCTACTATCTAGGTGGATTAGAATAGGTGCCCTCACGATTCGGTAATTTAGGTCCTGACATTTTCAAAATGGGTCTTGATTTAAAGGTGAATTTTAATAAAAACATTTATTTAATTATATGATCTTGTATATTTGAATATTCAAATGCATAGTTATTAGTAAAAATGATAAAATTAGCTTTTAGAAAATTCTTATCTAGGTAGAAAAAATATTTTGATTTTATTTAAAATGAAAGAAACTCAACATTACATCATGTCATGGTGGGCAAAATTTAGATGTCAATGACTACTCCCTCCTTTTGGATAGAAGCAAGTAACCCTGCGAAAAAGGATTTGGAGTTCCTAATTTTGTTCGATCATAGATTTAAATCTTAAAAGGGGTTGGCTTTTGCATGAATTTCAATGAATTATATTTACATAAGAGTTCATGCCTCTTGTAGTTCACGGCACTTGATTTTAAGCACTATTTTAAAAAATTCACATGCTAATCGGATTTTAAATTTTGGAGAGATCAAAAATTTGGGGAATAAGAAGATTGGGAGAGTTTAGAATGTAGTAGAGTTTCAATATAAATCCCAACTTACATATCCCCAATGTTAAGGAAATCAAACTGCTTGTAGTTTGCCTAGATCGATAGAAAACACATCTTTTATGTTAAGACGTCTGTTGGCTTGGATGAGTGACAAGTCAATTGAGTCATAGAAAAGAGGCATATAACCTCTTAAACATGAATTTTGATCTTTTTATATCCATTGTTAAGAACTTACCGAGAAATAATTTTCAAATCTCTAGTTGTACTGTCACCTAAATTTAAAGGAAAGAGAAGGTTACCTCTAGTGTGGGTTTAGAAATAAGGTTTAGAAACACCCTCGAAGGTGAAATCAAAACCAAAATATCCCTAAATTACCTACATGTCTTTTGATAAGGGTATGGTTTGATGGTGGTATAAGCCTTCCTTTAACTCACACCCAAAGAATTTGATTTTTCTCTCTGGAGTTCATCCCATTAGTTGCTAAGAAATAGTTTCACATTATGTTGTGTCCTTTTTGGAGTTGTCTGCACCTGTGATTTTGGTTTGAGATTCGCATTCTCTTGGATGCTCTTGATATCATCTCAAATAATATTGTTAGTGATAAATATAATTCACGAAGGTATGGATAGTCTCTTATTATCCGACTGATAGTACCATCCCTTTCTATCCCTATTTTGAAAGACAATAGTTTTCCACAACATAATGGACAAAACAATATCTTGATTCTTGGACACAATGTCCTCTTTAATAATTGGATATTTTTCAACTTGGGGTGGCTCTCTTGGTCACCAATGATATTTTGAGTAGAATGGTACCTGCAATCATATGATCTTTTGTTTGGTAATATCTTCTACTACAGCATAGAGTATCCACCCTCTTTGTCATAAATATGATGGCCTTTTCGGCAATTGAAAATTTTTCAAAATAGGGTGGCGCTCTCGACAGTAATGATATTTTGATAAAACGGTCCCTATGATCATATGATCTTCTATTGATATGGTAACTCTCTTGTCTACCCATAGTTCTTTGTACATTTGATGTGATATCTTTTTTAATATCGATAATTATTTTTTTCACATGACCTCATGTAAGTCCTGCATATTTTTCATACAAATACGACTAACAGATATCTCTCCAATTGTCAATCTACAATAATCTTGCATATCATACAATGTTGGATAAGAGATGACATATAAAAGTCCTTTGAGTCTCCAGTTTTTAGTAATCCTGCACATTATCTAATCTTAGATAAGAGATGGCTTATAGATATCTTTCGAATTTCTAGCTTTCAGGTAATCTTGCATATTAACTGAGCTTCGATACTATGTGACCTACAAATATCTGTTAAATTGTCAGTTTTCAGATAATCTTGTGCATAAATAGTCTTAGATATATTGTGGCTCATGGAGAATCTTTAGACTGCTAATTTTGGTAATCTTGCACATCATCGGATAATGATTTAGTTGTGGCTTATAGGTAACCTTTGACCTATCAATTTTTGGGTAATCTAACATACTATCTTGTTAGGATGTTATTGAAGGTTATGTATAACAAATGAACTGTCAACTTTTGGGTAATGCTGCACAATATCCTGTCTTAGATGTTGTGACTTATAGATGACAGTCAATTTTTTAGGAAGTTTGGTTTATTATCTATCTATTAATAGCGACTTATAGATATCCTTTGGCCATGTGCTTCTTTAGCTATACTATGTTGGTGCATTTGATATTGATACACACCCTTAGATGCTAAACTTCATTGTCTTCACATGGTCAATGGACATGTATGCTTCAAACATCTTTCAATCCATACTCTATTGTCTACACATAATAAGAAAATATAGAGACTTTGTCGATGGTATGATGGCTCTCTCAATAATAAAGTGTGATAGCCCTATTGGCATGGCCCTCTCAATAATGATATGCAATAGGCCTCTTGACTTTGATATTCAATGTCTCTCTCAATAGTTCAAAGAGAAACCCCACCTGGGTCAGAAAAGGATATCTTATGCCTCTTCTTATTAGGTGATCCTTTTGATCGCTCCATCATTGTGTTGGCTCATTATCATATACCTGCGCTCAAGGTAAATATTTAGTAGACATAAAGTTACTTTTGCTAGTTAATATTATTATTATTTTAGAGAAACCTCTAAATAAAATATTTAAAACATAGATCAGGCACCTTCGTTTGTCATTGATATCTATTTTTAGGAAAAAATAGACAAACCAAGAGGTCTTTGATTATAAGTGCACAATTGAACCTGACTCTAAGGGAAATCATAAATGTTGTTCATGAGTACTTTATGCTTTATTATGATCCCTGGTTTGCTAGAGGATTTTCTTTGAGGAAGATACCATTATTTTTTGTTCAATGGTCCTTGCATTCACGAAAATATTATTAGTTTTGGTAAAACTAATCCGTGTTGATCCCCATTGGTCCCTTTTTTGCTTTTTTCCATCTTTCATGCAGTTTGTCTTTTGGATTCCCATCCTGAATCACCTTGTTCAATAGATGTAAGGAAAAATCAATAAAGAAAAAAATATGTAAGATTTTCAAAAAATAGTTTTATTTTGAAAAAAAACCTATATAAAGATTTTAAAAAGTCTATGTCAGTCATGTCATGCACTAACTCAATGAACATCTTCTACTCGAGACCTAACTATGTTGGATATTTAATAGAGAATATATGGAAACCCCATTGTTGTTGCTGAGAAGTTTGAAAGTATATTTTTAAGAAATCAATCATAGCTGGGGATTGGTCTGTCAAAACTCTATTGCAGTTGGCAATTTCTAAGGTTGACCCTGACCTTTTGGTGCAGGGAAATTTTCAAAATTAAACTCATGAATAAAGTTTGGTGGAAATTTAGAGGTCCCTTTCAAATTGTCTACCCTAATTGAACATTTGCAAAATAAGACTTAAGTGACTGATTTTGTAGGGGTCTTGAGTTTTACTTTCCAAGACTTTCATTGGCTGCATTACTCTTAATCTCTTTGTTGAGGAGGATCTCCTTATTTTGACTTTTTTAGATTTCTTATAAAAAATTCCACCCAAGATTACAATTCCTAAGGTTCTATAACTGAGTCGTTAGGGAGTCTACATGTCCCCTTGAAGCAGAATTAGGTCAAATATAGTTCAAGACGATAAAGAGAAATATAGAAAATTCTAAAGTGCTGACCAAAGTTGACGTAGGATGCCTATGTATCTCTTTCATGGGAATTTAGTTCATCACATAGTTCATACTTAAAGGGAAATATAAATTTTCCTAAGGGATCGATTGAAGCTGACGTA
Organism: Capsicum annuum; assembly: GCF_002878395.1. Taxonomy (NCBI): domain Eukaryota; kingdom Viridiplantae; phylum Streptophyta; class Magnoliopsida; order Solanales; family Solanaceae; genus Capsicum; species Capsicum annuum. Next base: position 153,129,485 of record NC_061120.1, on the reverse strand, counting down.
GGCCATATAAGTATTGTATTATGGGGAATTTAGGTCAAATATAGTTTGTACTAAAAGGGTAAGACAGATTTTCCTAAGGGGTTAATAGACGCTGACGTAGGTTGTCTATTTTTCCATTCTTGGGAATTTGGGTCAAATACAGTTTGTACATAAAATAGAAAAGGTATTTTAGGTGATTACAAAGAATAAGAAATGGTTACATTTAGAAAGTGACATTAAAAGTAAAAGAAACATAAATAAATGACTATCTTCAAACATAATATCTTCTTATTACATTAGAGTTGATCGGTTTGGTCCACTCCTGACCATTTATATTGGATAAATCAAAGTTTTCACGAATAATACATTGTGGACCATATGCGACCCTTGCCAATTTGGGGCAAACATACCTATGTATTCCTCTTGGTGAGGGAAGATACGTTTGAGGACCTGTTGTCCAATTTTGAACATGTAAGTTCTTACTTTTTTATTGAAGGTACAGATCGTCCGTTTCTAGTATAATTGGTTGTGGCATACATCAATTATTCGCTTTTCATCAATCAGTAGAAGCTGTTTATAACAACCACAAACACATTTTTCATTACTTAGTTTGGCTTCTTAAATGATTCTCAAGGAAGCTATCTTGACCCAGTGGGTATTTCGGCTTCAGTTCCTTAGGGAATTTCCCTATTTGAGGTTCTGACTATTATATGGTATCCTAATAAAGTATGGGTCAACATTACATGTCATGATGTCCTTTTTGGTGGCTTCTATAGCCCCATTCATTGGTGGATGATATGCAGATGAGTCTCAATGAATGATCTTGAACTCTTCATAACTATCATTAACCAAGAGACTATTCAAGTTCAACCCATTATTCGTGATGATTGTATTTCAAATTGTCAAATCAAGTTAGTCACAAATTTATATGAGGCATCTTCCACCTACTTGGTGAAATAATCAACGGTAGCCAAGATAAATCTATGCCTATTTGATGTTGATGGCTCTATCAGACTAGAGATATTCATTTCTCAAGCAACAAATAGCCAGGGTGAACTCATTGTATAAAGCTCATGCAGAGGCATTCAGATCAAATCTCCATGAACCTTGCACTTGCGGCATCTCTGCACATAGCTCTCAAAAGTTTCCTAGCAAAAGTGAACTCATTCATATGAGGTCCACAAAATCTAGCATGTACTTCTTTGAATAGTTTTGTGGCTTCTGTGGAGTCTACACATCTTAAATATCCTAATTATGGGGTCCTCCTATAAAGGATTTCCCAATTTGGGAAGTACTTTTTTTCCAATTATCAAATTGTCTTTCCTAGTTGTTGCTAGAGTCTTTGAGGTATACTCTGGATTCCAAATATCTTTTAATATCAAAATACCATTCTTTGAATAGGCTTCTACTTCAGTATGTTCATAATGTGAAAGTTTCTCTTTCAAATATATTTCCAACCGGATTGATGTAACCTCAATGTAGGTATTGAATCATAGGATATGGTAGCCAAAGTACTAGTGAACTCATTTTGAATCCTTAGGATATGCCTGAAGTCAATTTCTTTGAACTTTCTACACAAATCATACACCAATTTTATGTAAGGGGAGATCTTGGCTATCTTTAGCCATGGGTTCAAATGCATAGGATTTTGTAGTACTTACCAATGAGGTCCTATCGATTAGTATTACGCAGAAAAAATCAATATGATTGAATCTTCGGATGCCCCGAAAAAGATATGAGGTGCTCAAAAATGGTTGAAGTAGTTGAATAGGAGGATTGCTATAACTATAGCCATTGGTAAGTTTATCAGAGACGAAAGTGATTTATTTGATATTATGGATGACTAGTTACAGAGGGACCATTTCATTTTTGTAGGCTGGTCCGATCTATTGCTCTTTCCTTGTGCCTATTTCATTGTAAGGGGTTGGTTCATAGGTACAACCTTTATAACTTCATGGTATACCCATGGATTGGCCAGTTCTTATTTGGAAGGCTGTAATTTTTTAACTACCGCAATTTCTACTCCTACTAATAGTTTAGCATATTCATTGTTATTACTATGGGGTCTCGAAGCACAAGGAGATTTTACTCATTAGTGTCAATTGAGGGGTCTGTGGACTTTTGTTGCTCTCCATAGAGTTTTTGGCCTAACAGGTTTCATGTTACGTCAATTCAAGCTTGCTTGATCTGTTCAGTTGAGACCTTATAATTCAATTGCATTCTCTGGTCCAATTGTTGTTTTTGTTTTTGTATTTCTATTTCTCCACTAGGTCAGCCTAGTTGGTTCTTTGTACCTAGTTTTGGTGTAGCACCTATATTTCAATTCATCCTATTTTTTCAAGGGTTTCATAATTGGACTTGAACCCCTTTCATATTATGGGAGTTGCCGGTGTATTGGGCTTTGAGGATGAATAGACTGATTTTATATCACCCTTTTATTCAAATTAGCAAAAGCAATGTCTCCTTTGCTTAGGTCTACTGTTCCTGTTCTGGTTGTTCCGAAGGTACAAACCAAGGCTATCTCATAGAGCTACCATTGATGGATCAAATCATTCTAAACATATGATATGCTTAACACAAGCTTTTCTGTTTGCCTACCCCTGAAAAACAACTCACCGTTAGTCAGTAATGTGCATTGGCTTAGATTAGTTAGTGTTGCGAGCCTTAATCATACAACAACAAATTCCACAAATGTATAAATGATACATAATATATATATATATATATATATATATATATATATATATATATATCACAGGATGCTCTACTATCCTTCTCAAAACCTGAATAGATTTTGTCTTCTTGAAACTCTATCAAACAATTGGATAGACCAACATTTTTTTGACGTTTGGCAATATAAATTTTCTAGCGTCGAGTAATATGTGTACATGTATTATAACATATTAGTAAGAGATTAGTAAGATATACAGATCCATTACAAATTTATGAACATACCATAGGTGCACAAATTTAATTTTCTTTAAAAAAATTACCTACTAAAAAAATACCATAAACCGCACGAACGAGAGCTAATTCCCAAAGGCTACAAACACAAAGAAGCAAAAATAGAGTGAAACAACAAATTATTGATGAAGTTTGCATATATTTATTATTATGACTTGTTTCAATTAAATATTTAAACGTGTGATAAAGTGTTCCGAGCCGGACCTTCTTAGGAATCTTTACTTCAGAAGTATCTGTGTATTTCAAGTAGCCAGCTGCAGGATATTTCATTGAACCATGAACAGCTTCAGCTATGGTTCTATGCATTTGATGTTGGTTATAAATATGCTTTGCACCACCTTCAGTTCAATTTGTTGTTGTCATTTGTAGAGTTGTCCTACAATCAAAGAGCAACAATGGCATCGTCCCTTTTTGAATCAAAGCATTACACTTTGCATATGTTACAGCTCTCTAAAGCATTGCCTTGTCTCTCACAGTTTTTCATGTTTGGAAACTTTTATTTAGATAGTAGGATTTTATCTAATCTTTTCTAATTTAAAAATTGCACTCAATCAACATAGTTTTGACTCATTCCTCCTCGACCAAAAACTTTCGAAGCCTTACATCATTGCAAGCTTTGAATTCATTCCTATATCTGATTGGGGAAGAGTCTACCAAGCAAGTGAAACTATACTCACCTCTTTTCCAAGAAAGGCATGGAAAATGCAATAAATATTAATTATGATTAGAAACGCCCATAATTGGAAATGCAACAGATCCTACAATAATAAAAACATGTACAAAATAATATAAATTAAATAATTAAGGTTCTAGTGAATTGGGTCTTCTTCAATTACTGCTTCATTTATGAAGTAATATTTAATTTAAATAAAACCTTACAGATCTAGATATTGTAAACCAATCCAATATATGTAGAAATAGATAAACTGAATTGAGTCTTCTTCTTTCAATAAAATCAAAGAATGCAGAAGTATGTAGTCATTATCCATATATTGAAATTAGTATTTAGACATCGAAATCATCAACTTCCAGTCACCAAAAAAAACTTTATGATTTTTTCCCATATATATGATAAATAAAAGGAAATCAAATCTCATTTTTATCTTGCCTCCCCTCTTAATCTACAAGTTTTCTATATCCCAAAATGAAGAATTTCTTGTAGCCTAATAAAAATTCCAAAGTTAAGGAATTTCTCATAGTCCAAAAACAAACTCTACATATGCAATTAAATATACCCTAGCAAAAGATAGTAAACCCTATAAATTTTGTAGATCAATCTAGGCTAATGAGAGACAGAAAAATCAAATTGGGTCTTCTTCCATTAGAAGTTATCCATAAAGAAAAACATAATATCCAAAAATGTACTTATTAGTTTTCTTCTATAGACACAAAGGAGAACAAAATTTTGTATCCACATAATGAAGAAGCACAAAAGGGGGAAGACGTTGATACAGCAAACTTTTGAGCTTAATGCTGCATTGTTACCTGTTTGTTCAAAGTAAACATATAAGACACATGTATTTAAGAGAATTGGGTAGTGCATATCATTTGGACGAGTGAAATGACAAAATACCCTTATTTTTTCAATTAAAGCACATATGTCGAAACTCTCTCTTCTATAATATATAAATATATATAACCAAAAAGTTTTCCAAAAGGGATACAAGGCCAACTGAAAAAGGGGTGCATAGACATAAATAAGGCCCATGCATAGGCAAAATAAAGCAAAACCAAGTAGGGGTACTTTATATAAATAGTAAATTCATAAAGGCAAACCCACGCAGGGGCATTTTAAAGCCAGAGGAATTTTAGGTAAAACAATAAACACATAAAAGAAAATCCACGCAGGGGTAAAAACAAATGTGGTACTGAAGATGACGTCTCTCCATTTGATCTCTTCTTATACTTCTTCGTAATCTCCGCAATTGAGGGAACCAATATTCCATTTTTCCCTTAAATATCATGTGTTTAGGTGGCACTTGTCTAAAGTTAGGAAACTTTTGCATTTTTAGCAGTCATATTCTCTACCTCTATTCTCATACTCTCAAACCTTTTTATAAATCATCTTTGGTATGATAACTTTTCTCAATGGTATGATGATCTTCCTCTTGCTTTTTGAGAAGTTCTTCCTCTCGCCTAACCATTTTCTCTTGTATATTCTGTAACTGTTTAAGGGCTTTAGATCCGTAGTCTTTGCTAAGAGAAGAAAAATCCATGCTTTGAAAATGTCCTTCTTTAAACACTCTTTGTAGCCCTCCATGTACCCCCGTTAAACCTGTTTTCAACTAGAGATTCTGGTCCTATTTTTACACATGCCCTATAATCTTTGATAATGGCATAAGATTTTGGGAATTTTTATTCAACACTCTATGTAAGGATATTTGGGCTCGTGGACCCTCCCAAATTGCCTTAGTACCCTTTGAGGGGCATAGAGACAAACCCACATAATTCTTGGGAGAGGAAATAAAGGCATGTATTGACTCTAGTTGACCACACTTTTTTAGAAGAACCTATCAAGAATGCATTTAGTGTTAAATTCAAGCAGCTCATTGAATATTTGAGCCCATTCTATCTTGATTCTATTTCCCATGTCACCCCAATAGAGCTCTTTTAGCAGGCTATGGAGATCATTTTCCTTATTCGATTTGGATATCACTAGGCTTCCCTCAATTTTCACTAAATAATTAAGGATCCACCATTGAAGAACCAAGTTGCAACCTTAAAAGTAGAAATGTATGTTCTTGCATTTCTGAGGGGTCTATAGATGTCAGACAAGATAATAGGGTCCAAAGAGAAGTATCGGATCGATCCTCATGTCGTTAAACAATTGAAAATAGCATGGGCCACCATAATGAACCGAGTCCTCATGGTGTAGTTTTAATTCAAAAGAAATACCTTGAGTCCTAGCCAAGCTATACCAAAGTTAAAGCTCGAGTTTTATCCCATTTAAGATTGTTAGTTTCCAGAGAGTGAAAAACATAAGAAACTGATTTTACTTGTTGATGAACAAGTGGAACATGAGTTTGATAACTTTAACAAAGAGAGATTGGTGAAAGCAAAAACTACTGTTTTATTGCAGATTTAAAATTATTTATATGTTACAATCCTAACTGAAAAAAATAACCAACTCCTAAAGATAAGGATAAGGATTAGATAGAAACTAATTTTACTATTGACTAATATTAATTCTAATAGATAACATAAAAATTAAATTGTTGCAGCTCTTATGCATTTTCTAACACTTCTCCTTGCTTTAAGAGCTGCAAACTCCAAGTTTTTTCCTGAGAAGTTGAAATTTATTTCTCGATAAAGGCTTGGTGAAGATATCAGCCAGCTGCTCCTCAGTTTTGCAATAGAGTAGAATCACATCACCAGTCTTTTGCACTTCCCTTAAGAAGAAAAGCTTGATATTGAAGTATTTAGTTTTGGCATGAAATACAGGATTGTGAGAAATTGCTATCGCAGATTGGTTGTCCACAAATACTTCAGTTCCTTTTATTTGATTTATATGCAGATGAGCAAATATTTTCCTCAACCACAGAGCTTGATTCGTTACTGCTATTGCAGCCACAAATTCTGCCTCTGTAGTGGATTGAGCCACAATATCCTGCTTCTTTGAGCACCACAAAATATTTCGGAGCCAAGACTAAAGCAATATCCAGATGTGCTCTTCATGTCATCTACAGATCCATCTCAATCACTATCGGAATACCCAAGTAGTTTTGGATTTGTATTTTTTTGAAACTTGACACAATAATTAATGGTTCCTTTGATGTATCTGATTACTCTTTTTGCTGCTTTTAGATGCAACTCACTAGCACAATGCATGAACCTTGATAAAATACTTACAGCATACAGAATATCAGGTCTTGTAGCTGTGAGATATATCAAATAGTCGACTAAGAATCTGAAGCACGTTTTCTCCACTTTCTCTGCTCCATTATTCTTGCTTAGTTTCTCTTTTTGGTTCATAGGAGTACTCATCTCCTTGCAATCTTCCATGTTGAACCTCTTCTGAATTTTCTTAGCATATTTCTTTTAACAAATGAAAACTTTATTTTGTCCCTGTTTGATTTCCATTCCAAGAAAATAGGACATTAGACCAAGATCAGTCATCTCGGAGGCTTGCATCATTTCTTTCTTGAAATCCTCAATATGCTTTGTATTGCTCCCTGTAACTAGTACATCATCAATATATATAGACACAACAAGAATATCAATGCCATTATGTTTAACATAAAAAGTAGATTCTGATAGACTCTTTTCAAAGCCTAACCCAAGGAAATGATCATCTATTCGACCATACTAGGCCCTTAGTGCCTGTTTAAGTCCATAAAGTGCCTTCCTTAGCCTGTAAACTTTGTCCTCTTTTCCTTCATCATAAAGCCTTTGGGTTGCTCAACATAAATTTCTTCCTGGAGAAAACTATTAAAAAATGTCTATTTAACATCCATCTGATACACTTTTCAGCCCAATTGTGCAGCAAGAGCAAGAAGTAACCTGATCATGTCAAGCCTAGCCACTGGTGCAAATGTATCAAAGTAATCCACACCAAAAATTTGAGCATATCCCTTAACGACAAGCCTTGATTTATGTTTGTTGACTGAACAATCAGCATTTAACTTTGATTTGAAGACCCATTTCAACCCAATTACTTTTCTATCTTTAGGTTGATCAACAAGCTCCCAAGTCATGTTCTTCTCAATCATAAACAACTCCTCTTTCATTGTAGCCACCCAATTTTCATCATTCTTGGCTTCAATGTACCCAGCAGGTTCACATACTGCCATATTACATCTCTGATATATATCAGTGAGTAGTCGAGTACCTTTAACCAGTGAATAATCCACCACTTTATCTTGCAATGAGAGTGATATTTTCTTTTCAGGAACTTTGGCAGAAAACTTTTCTACTGAGTCTGAAGAGTTTAGGATAGATTTCTTTGAGTCTTCCCAGCACCATTCTTCAGTCTCTATAAAAGACACATCTCTGCTGAAGATTATACTTCAGTTTGTGGTTGGAAGACTTTATACGCCTTTGAAACAACACTGTATCCAATAAAAATGCTTGGAATAGATTTCTTATCTAGTTTGTCTCATTTAACTTGAGTAACATAGGAAAAACAGAGACAACTAAACACTTTAAGGAAGTTTAATGATGGTTTGAACACATACCAAGCTTCAAAAGGAGTTTGACCTTTCACCGCCTTTGTGGGAAGCCTGTTTTGGAGAAAAAATGATGTATTTGTTGCTTCTGCCCAAAATTTCTTTGGTAAGTTCTTCTCGTGCAACATGCATCTGGTCATCTCCATTATGTATCTATTTCTTCTTTCACTTACTCCATTTTGTTGAGGAGTATACGGAGTAGTAAGCTGATGTTGAATCCCTGCTTCCTCACACAAAATGTTGGATTGTTGAGAAGTGTATTCCTTTCCATTATCTGTTCGTATGGACTGAATTTTACAAGCAGCTTTATTTTCTACTTTTGCTTTGAACTTCGAAAAAACATTAGCAGCCTCTGACTTATGCTTGAGAAAGTAAATCCAACACATGCGAGTTAGATCATCAACAAAAATGATATAGTAAAGACTACCTTTTAGTGAGGGAGTCCTTTGAGATCCTGCTATATCGGTATGAATTAGTTACAATTTCTTTGACGCTCTCCAACTTGTCTTCGAAAATGGAAGTCTGCTTTGTTTCCCATATTGACACACAAGGCAATTTGAAGAATTCACTTCTAATACAGGTAGGTTCTTGACTATTTCTGCCTTTTGTATTTTAAGCAACCCTTTATAGTGATAATGTCTGAGTCTCTTGTGCCATACTTCTGCCATATTTTCTTTGGCTGAAAAAATCACATGCTCTTCCTCAAATAGATCTAATAGGAAACATTTAACTCTCATTCTTACTTTAAATATTTCTTGATCTAATGCATCCTTAATTAAGCAATGTTTATCTTCAAAATTTAAATTAAAGTCGTTTTCCATCAATTGACCAACACTAAGCAAGTTCTAATCTATTTCAGGTACATAAAGCACTTCAGAAATTGTTTTTGTACCTGAGTGACTTAGAATAGCAACCGTTCTTTTTCCTTGTACAGGAATATATTCACCGTTACCTATTCTGACTTTAGTAATGGTCGTAGGCTTCAATTCCTTGAAGAGATCCTTTTTATTTGTCATGTGATTAGTATATCCACTATCAATCAACCAACACTCACTTGATGATTTACTTAAAAATATGTAGCAACAAAGAGTTGATCTTCCTCTTCTCCATCAATGATTTTAGCATCTGTTTCTTGTTTTTGATTATTGTTCTTGAAAATGACTGATTCATGCCCAAGTTGATTGCATTTACTATACTTCGCATCCGGCTTTCTCCGACATTTGTATGGTGGATGGCCTTTCTGGTTACAATGCTTACATGGAGGAAAAATTTCTTTTTATTTCCAGTTTTTCCTGTTGCGGTACCTGCTAGAGTGCTTTCATCATTCTTCTTGTTCGTCTTCTTTTTATTTTTGCCTCCATCTTGAGGCTTGGCAAACAATGCTCCCTCGGTATTTCCTTTATCTCTCATGACATTTCGTTATTCTTGAGCCTGCAAAGCATTCAACAACTCCGCCAAGGTGATCTTGGACAAATTCTTAGTGTTTTCCAAAGTAGTTATGGTTGATTTAAATCTTTCCAGCACAGTTACTAGAATTTTTTCAACAATACGAGAATCATTAAACATGGAACCAAGCAATATTACTCTGTTTGCTATGTTCAAGAGCCTTTCATAGTAATCTTTTATGGTTTCGGTTTCTTTCATCTTCTGCATCTCTAAATCTCTTAGAAGATTCAAAACTTGCATACCTCTGATCCTCTCATCCCTTTCATATTCTGACTTGAGATAATCCCCTATGTCTTTGGCTGACTTTAGAGACATAATTTGAGTGAAAATTGAAGAAGATATTGCTGAAAATAGACAAGTTTTTTCCTTTGATTTTCTGATTTTTCCTGTCTTTATGGTTCTTGATCTGGGCCATAGTTGGATTGTTAGGCAATGGAGGAATTCCATAATCCTCTTCAACTGCCTCCCACATATCCATGGCATCTAGATAAGTTTCTATCCTTATAGCCCAAATCTGATAGTTATCACCATTAAAAACAGGTAGTGTCATAGTTGAAAAACTTGATTCTACTTCCATGCTTCAGAAACTTGTCTTGTTTCAGTTATTACTTTTATGGAACACCCACAGATCCCTCAAGAAATAAGTGCTCTGATACTAATTGTTAGTTTCTAGAGAGTGAAAAACATAAGAAACTGATTTTACTTATTGATGAACAAGTGGAACATGAGTTTGATAACTTTAACAGAGAGAGATTGGTGAAAGCAAAAACTACTGCTTTATTGCAGATTTAAAATTATTTATATATTACAATCCTAACTGAAAAAAATAACCAACTCCTAAAGATAAGGATAAGGATTAGAGAGAAACTAATTTTACTGCTGACTAATATTAACTTCTAACAGATAACATAAAAATTAAACTATTGCGGCTCTTATGCATTTTTCTAACAAAAATAAGAATGTAACTTGTTCTGGAATCATGTGAATCCCTCACATTCTATTTAGCATACGTAAATATCTCAAAAGAAAATACTTGGAGTGTATATTCATTCATATTGGTCTTGACGCAACTTAAGGATTTCAGTGACTTCTTTGGAGATGGTCTATTTGGAATCAAGACACCATATTGAGGCCTTTTTCGACTTTTCCAAATTAATGCCCCAGAGTTTATGCAATCCCTAATTTGTTCAATAGCTGGAGTGATTTCTATGGTTACAAAACAAAACGCCATCTTTTTGCTATCCCAATACCTATCAAAACTTGAATTAGTTTTGGTCATGCTTTCATTCCCATTAAACTTAGCAAGTAACCTACGTATCGTTTCAATGTCCGCTTGTGCGCCACATTCACACCAGTGCCATATCCTGAGTTCTATTGGTACTGACAATACCATGCTGAAATACAAGAATCGTGACATCCTACAAAAGAAGCAAACCATCAGGCTCCACCCTCAAAACAATAATCTGATTACAACACACATGTCTTTTCAAATAGCATATAATTGGATGCAGTGTTGGAGAACACTTTTGACATATTTGGAGATTCTCTAATGGACTTAATATCCCCTAGATATTAAGACATATTTGGATTATTTGGCTTCATCCTAATTGACAAGAGTAGCTTGTTCAAATTGATTGGGAACTTGAAATGGACTTTTTGAGATAACACACCAAGTGAATGTTGAATGACGCGAATCAACAACTTCAATTAGAGGTTCAATAAAAATAAAGGTTTAAAATGGTCAGTTGGTGGAAATAAAATAGGAGAGTGGCTACCCTATGTCATTACTTTGAAAATGGCTAATTTAGTGAAATTTCTTTGTTCTAATGGATATTGAGTGTCCTTTCCCCATGTACTTTTCCCTAAAATTAATGGGTGGGGATAGAAACAAGTTTTAGAAGGTTACCCAAACTAATTTTATAAAGAACCTCTTGAAATCACCAAAAATCGAGGTCTCAAGGTCCAACAATGGCAAAAAAATGGTAAAAATGTGAGAAAGGGTTAAATGTTGTTCTAGGTGGACAATGACTTCATTGTGAACACGGTCGGACCATCATGTTTGCGAAGGCTACTGACCCAAACCCACCGCAATCTTAGTTGGCCGATCACGGACGCAATGACTAAAACCCGACCCCAATTTACTCTTTATGAGTGCAATTCATGATGAACAGAGAGTTCCTTCTCTGTGAACGCAAAGAAGGATTTGCATGCACCTGTTGAAGGGAAATGGTTCAAAAATCCACCAAATGGATCCTTGTGATTGGCTTAGTATCCCATAGAAATAAATATGTAATGCTACTAGGCTAATTTCGACATTTCAGACTCAATAAAACCATCAAATTTATCAAAAGAGGTCGTTATCAACAAGTTCTTAGGAACCCTTTTAAGCTAACTTAACTAGTCTTTATCAAAAAGGTCAAAACTCAATATAAAAGACGAAACCTGAACTAACTACACCACTAACCCAAAATCGATATTTCGAATCTAATGGAACTGACAGAATCACTATTCAACGCTTAGATCACAAAATGTTGATCAAAATCACACTAACCACTTTAAAGACTACTTGAAACCTCAAACTCACTCAAATCACTCCCGAACACTGATCAAAACACATAAGCTAAAGATCAAAATGAGAGTTGTTACAAGACCCGACACCAGAACCTGACTCGGGTCTTGATCTCAACTACAAATCTTGACTGACCCAAGATCTTAACCTTGACTCTCGTTTTATGGAAGACTCTTGTTTATATTTGATAGTGTAGCTGTGTAAACTAGCTATATGAATATGTATATGGATACACATGTTTTACCCATATTGGTCCACATTATTATAGGTTAAAAAAAGTTTGAAGCCTATATTTACCCAACTAAAATATAAGTGGTCCAACTTATTAAAATGTGGGAAAATGCGCTACTTTCATAAATATGGGTTGAAATCGCCGACTCAAGAAAGGATTCCAAAGAACAATAGTGCAACCGAATAATACGATAGCCAAAGTAGAAAGAAACAACAGATAATAACAAAAATCGGAGGACAAAAACTAGAAGAGAAATACCACGACAACATATAAGGACAAGGTTATCAAGAAAAACAGTAAGATGAATAGAATAGTAGATTAGAAAATCAAAAATCTGTTTTTTCCCCTTTGAATTCTATTATAGTAATAGAGAAAAGACCCTTTGTAGCCAATATAAACTTTCTAATCTCTATTTCCGCAGACTACAATTACAAAAATATGGGAAGGATGATGAACTGAAAGTTGTAACACTATAATTTACTAATTAATATCATTAATAAAGGACGATATATCAAAATCAAAGCTGAACATAGACAAATGTTCAATATTATCCCCCGGTTGCCAACTATTGCCTGCTCCAGTCATCTAATCCGAAAACATCCAAGTTTTGCTCCTTCCAATCAGCCTGGTTACTAATTATTCCATCTGATCGAATCTGAGAACGTGTCTCCGAGTTCTGCAGGTTAATTTGCTGATCGTATGTGTAATCAAATTGCTCCTCAGTCTCTGCATAGTTTAGCTCAAACGATTCTTCTAAAAACCTCTGAAAACTGTAAGCTTCCTTATAGCTCTCTGTCAAACAAAATGCATCTGATATTGTTGTTGCTTCCATTGGACTACTGTCTTCCATTAGACAACGTTCCATGTATTTGATATGATTACTAAAATCTTCTCTCCTGTTTTCAGAAGACCTGAAGTCCAATGGTTGTTCTTCTGATATGTTCATTGAGTAACTGTATTTATCCATTTCCTGTCGTACAATTTGATCGGTGGAGTTACAAATTTCATCAGTCCTCAAGACATCTTTGCTAAACATGAGGGTTGGCCTCACATCAGTTTTGTCCTCTAGCAAACTGTTTAAGACATCGTTAAAGTTGAGGCGCTCCAAATCTTTATTATGTACAAATTCATCATTCTCCATTTCTTCCACTATGGGTGTCTCAACTTTAACACAAGAATTTTGAGATGTAGAACAAATTCCTGAATTGCACTCATCATTTACTTCTATTTCAGAATTCTCCTCCGGGATAACTTCTAATTCCTCCTCAGTCAAGCAACAAGTTGGTGAACCTTGATTCCCCTTGCAGCACTCTTGATGAATCTCTGATATCTCATCTATATTAGCACAATTGCCTAAATCTGTATTTACAACCACACCATCATCTAGTGTATCCGATGTTTTTAAACCCGACTCAATTTCAATATTCTGTGTCTTATCAACTCCTAAATCCCCATGATCATCAGACGATTTACCACTCAATTCCAATGAAGATGTCTTACTCGACAAGTCACAATAATTTGGGAAGTTAAGTATGGCATTAGATCCATACATAACCTTAGCAGCTTCATCATAAGCAATAGCAGCTTCACTAGCAGTTGAAAAAGTACCAAGCCAAAGTCGCTTACCAGTGCTCTTATACTCACCACTAAAATATACAGGCTCGCGAATTTCAGCCACCCATTTACCCCATGTCCTCTGCCTAACTCCTCTGTATGTACAACCCGAATTCTCAGGACCACCTTTGCCTCTCATACAGCCTTTTGTTGATCCTTTAACACGGATTCTTCTCTTCTTTTTCACTTGATCGTCTATACAATTAACGTCTTGGTAAAAAAATTTCCACCTTAACAAAATTTCTTCTATCGAATCAGATCCATTACGCCTTCTTTTCTGTTTCCTGTTATAACAAGAATCCATCGTTATATAAATAATTTAATAATTTAATAATATAGCACACAATAAATAAATAGAGAATACTAGTACTACAAAGTTGGCAGTAGATAGAAAAGAGAAAACAATATGAGAAGAAAATCACCTTTGAATGTGAGAAGACATATACATAACTTTGAATGGAAGTTTTGGTTTTGGTTTTGGTTTTGGTTTTGGTTTGGCCAATGGATTCTGTGTTTCGTTCTTCTTGTTGTGTGGGCGTATTTATACGGGTGGGTTTTGTATGTTCAAATCCGTTTCCTAGTCGAACTGGGATTAATTTTTTGGATTTTTTGGGAAATGAAATTAATGTGAAAATGACGTGTTTTTTCCTTTATATTTTTTGGGTGATACCGTGTGCTGATGGTGTGAATTAACTTAACTATATTTACTTATCTTAAGTAACCAATGAATTATGGGTTTTTTCTTGGGGACTAAGTAACTATTAAGAAGGAAATGTACGGGCAAGTTGGGTCACTTGGGTGTCACAATTCACAACTTGGGCGAATCGGGCGCACATAGGAAAACTATGACCCCGTTTGGTTGTAGGTTAAGTTTGATTCAAAACTTTAAAATATTATTTGAAGATTATTTCAAACTAGACATCGAAGAGCCATGATATATATTATTTTTTATCTTAATTTATGTGAGACAAATATTATTCAGATAATTAATTATTAAAATAATTTTAATTTTTAATTATTATGATTTATAATATATTTTTTCTTCTGTTTCAATTTAAGTGACATTAAAATAAGTTCGAGAGTCAATCGAATATTTTATATCTTTTATATCTTTAAGTGTTAAATATGTGATTTATAATGTTTTTAGCAGAATTTTTCAATAAAATATTAATACTCTTTCAATCCCAGTTTACGTGTTTTCTCATTTTAAAATAATATATGTTACTTTATGTCTTTCTCAGTTTCATCGTAATTTTTGTGGCACTAATATAAATTTTGATAGTCATACAAATATTTTATGTTAGACATATCATTTTGTGTGTATTTTATATTTTTTATGAAATATTATTAATATTTTAATGCTTAGATGATTATAAAAATTAATTAAGGTGATATAATAAAATCACAATTGAAACAACCAAGTAGACATGTCTTAAATAACTTATAACAACTAATTAGAAGTGATAAAATAAAATTATTATAAAAACTACTTGTAAAAAAATAAATAAATGGACTTCATATAAGACATCGAATTAATTTAAATATCAAGAGTTAATCTATCGTTCTAAGTCCAATTTATATTTTGTTAAAATATTATTAATTTCTTAATACTTAAAATGACTTATAATAATTAATTAGGAGTAATATAGTAAAATTACGATTGAAGCAACTGAAGGAGGTAGCACAAAACATTTATTATTTTATTTTTATTTTATTTTATAATTAAATATTATAAATTTTTTAATACTTAAATGACTTAAACTAATTAATTAGGGATAATATAGTAAAATTTCGATTAAAACAGTTGAAGCAGACAACACAAGCAGGCATGTCAAAGACGTGCTGCTTATCCCCTTTTATTAGGGTTCCATATAACAAATCAAATTAATTTAAAACATCAAAAGTTAATTTATTGTTTTAAGTCCAATTTTTTTTTTAAATATTATTAATTTCTTAATACTTAAATGACTTATAATAATTAATTAGGAGTGATATAGTAAAATTATAATTAAAGCAATTAAAGGAGGTAGCACAAAACATCAAGAGTTAATTTACTATCTTATTTTTATTTTATCTTTTTTATTAATTATTATTAATTTTTTAATACTTAAATGACCTATACTAATTAATTAGGAATAATATAATAAAATTACGGTTGAAACTGTTGAAGCAGGACAAGCAGACGTGTCTGCTTATCCCCTCTTATTATTAGTTAGATTAGATAGGCATTCGTGTGTCCATAAATTTTGAAGCTGAAAATTAAGTTTTTGAAATTGTAATTTTTTGAAACATGAATATTAATTGAAGATGGATTTTCAAAATCTAATACAAATTCATGGTCAAACAAGTATTTAAAATAAATTTTTTAAATTTAATTTAAAATTTATGATCAAATAAATATTTAAAAATATTTTTTCAAAATCAAATTTAAAGTTATGATTCAAACAAGAACTAAATATTTGTCTATTGATTCGTTATTTCAAACTTTAACTTAAAAAATATATAATTTGATATTTGGAAAACAAATTTTGGAGTTTTTTCAATTTTTTACTCATGAAACTTTGTGCATTCAGGTTTAAATGTAACTTTAACTTTCTCAACTAAATCATGCTCAAACACCTACTAAAAATAATAGTTTTTTGTTGTATGATAAGGGTTAATTGCATTTTTTTAATCATTTTATTATCGATAAAATTTTGATTTTAGAACCCGTTTGAATAGGATTAAAATCTAGTCAAATCAGCTTTTAATCTTTTTTTTAGTTTTTTAAGATGTTTAGTAAAATTAAAAAGCGATTAAAAAAAGCTAAAAACTGATTAAAAGAATCAAAAAGTGAGAAGCTGGGTAACCCAACTTTTTGCCTTTTAGATTAAAATTCTTTTAGGTTTGACCAAAACATTACTTTTTTATCCTTTATATTTTTCTCTAATTTCAACATTATTCTAAACTTGAGCTCTTACATATATAATTATTTTTTCTTTTTCCCTTTGACGCTTCACTTCATCTCTTCCCTCCAATTTTTTTTTCATCTTTCTTCTTTGTTTTCATCGAATCCATCATTACATCGGAGATTTGTTCAAAAATTTTGTTTTAGAATTAAAAATTATAAATAATTCACTTTATTTATGGTGTTAACAACTTTAAAGACATTTAAGTTATTTTAACAACAAAAAGTGTTTAACATCACTTGTTTACCAAACACATCAACTATTTTTTTCAGTTTCAGCACTTCTATCCAAACATTTATGTACTTAATTTATAAGCACTTGTTTTAAGCTTTTAATCACTTAAGATAAATAGCTATTTTTTTAATCCTATCCAAATGAGCTCTTATTCGTTGTAACTAAGCGCATTTAATCTTCAATTAAACTAAAATGTGCACTTTTTGATCCTCCGTTTAAAAAAGAATGATCTCTTTCTTTTTTATCAATACTTTAATTTCTACTTTTCATTTGATATATTTTGTACTACAAGATTAAAAGATATTTTTATATATTTGATACAATTTTCATTCCTTTTTAAACGAAGGGGGTGTTATCCTTTTATGGTTTCGTGAGCTGTCCTTCCATTTTCTTGCTGACCACGATTTTTGTGTTTACTTGACTCTTTCTTTACTGTGGAGATCTTTCATTTTCTGCACCGCATTTTTGCGGGTTATTTGTTTCTTTTGCGCAAAGGAAGAATGCAATGCCTAAAAGTCGCACAAAAGATGTGTAGTTTACACGCACAGCTGACAATAAGCAGAGTACCGATAAATTAAATATTCCCTTCATTTTATTTTATATGTCGTCATTTGATTGAGTATGAAGTTTAAGAAATAAGGGAAGATTCGATAATATTTAGCAAATTGTTTTTTATTAAAAAATGTGATACTATTTTTATTTTATTAAGTGGACCAAATAAGGGTAAAAGTATAATTGTATTTTTAAATATTTACCAAATAAGAAAATATGATATTCTTTTTAAGATAAACTAAAAAAGAAATGATGACACATAAAATGAAACAGAGAGAGTATCAAATATCTACAGTACAAAACTCATTTACAAACTTAAAAAAAAAATAGTTATATGCATGACCATATGATCATATAACAATAATTTTATCAATTATTTCAAGGCGTCTATTTACAAACCGATGATTTGTGATAATAAATTGACCCCCTTGCAATTTCTGTAACACCAATTACATCCATTCTTTTGTCGTATTGTTTTTGTTGAGACATTTTGGTGATAAAGACAACATCAATATCTCTCTCTCCCTATATATATACTAGATATTGGAGCCAGTGCTAGCACGGTCCCAGTATACTACTTTTCAGATATTATATGTTATTTTTTTATTTAAATTTATATGACACTGATTAATATTTGTAAAAGTCAATTAGATTTGTTATATATAGTTTTAGATATTTTAAGTTGTTAATTATATTATGATTTATACGACTTTCAACGTAATTTTCAAGTAATATCCTTTTATCCTAATTAATATGACGTCGATAATTATTGTAATCTCTGATACTTTTTCGACGTTATAATTTACTATTTTAAGCTATTTGCTATTGTAATTTATAATACTATTCTTGTTTAAACTTTCGTGGTATTAATAGTGAATTTATACTTTCAATGTAATTTAAGTTTTTAATTATTGTAATTTAAATTTATACGACTTTCAACGTAATTTTCAAGTAATATTCCTTTATCCTAATTAATATGACATCGCTAAATATTATAATCTATAGTACTTTTTCGCCGTTGTAATTTACTATTTTAAATTATTTGCTATTGCAATTTATAATATTCTTCTTGTTTAAATTTTTATGGTATTGATGGCGAATTTAGACTTTTAAAGTAATTTAAATTTTTAATTATTGTAATTTATAATGTTTTTAACATTACAATTTAAATGACACTGATATAATTGAGTAAATCAAATATCACGATTGAAATAGCGAAATCAGAATGACTTGAATAACTCATAATAACTAATTAAAAATGATATAACAAAATTGCCATAAAAAATACTTGTGAAAAATCTTTTAAGTGGCCTCACATAAGATATCAAATTAATCTAAAATATCAAGAATTAATTTATCATTTCATGTTTATTTCACCTTTTATAAAATGAATATTATCAATTTTTAAATACTTAGATGACTCATAATAGTTAATTATAGGTGATACAGTAAAATTACAATTAAAACAGCTGAAACAACCATATCATAAATGTCTATTTTACTTTATAAATGTCTATTTTATTTTTTATTAAATATTATTTTTAATAAGTAAATGTCATATAATAATTACTTATGGACGATATAGTAAAATCAAGGAGCAAGCAGGCAGGTGGAAGCAGGCATGTCGAACGCCAGCCGCCTGCTTCCAGCTGCCTGCCACTGGCGCTTATGTATAGTAGTAATATATATTGTAATTTTATTCTAACATCTCCAATAACTACTCCTAAAAAGTTAATACTATTTTCACATAATTTCATTTTCTTTCTACTTATTATTATTCCATTGTCTACAAATAATTTAAAAATTTGTTGTAAATGTCCTAAATGTTCCCTCGTATTATTACTAAAGATTAAAATACCATCTACATATACTAATACAAAATTTTTATAGTCTCTAAAAATACTATCCATTTTTCTTTGAAAAATTAGAAGAGCTGTCTTTAATCCGAACGGCATGACCAACCATTCAAAATGTCTTTCTGGACATGTGAAAGCTGTCCATTCTGTATTATCTTCATGCATTTTAATCTGCCAATATTCAGATTTACAATCAAATTTACTAAATACTCTCTTCCTTGTATTCTATTTATTAATTCTGATTTATCTGGTAACTTATACCCATCCATTACAGTATTATTATTTAGTCTTTTGTAGTTTATTACCATTCTAGCATTCCCTCTTACCATTTAACTATGGTTTCTTACTATGAAAGCTGCCGATCTATGTCTTGATGTGGATCTTCTACTTATTCTTAATTCTAATAACTCTTTTGTTTGTATTTCAAAATCTTTAAGGCATTTATTTGTAGCCTCTATAGATGCTGTTTTAATAGTATATTCTAGATTAATTATTTCTAATTTGCAGGTAATTTGATTGGAGTCCCAATGTTGCAGGGGTTTTTCTCTAAATTTATACGGGCATAATCTAAAACCTCTGTTAAATCATCAAAGCCTTTATAAAAAGGGGTTGTATAGACTTTTACAGAATCCAAGTCCTTTGACTGTTAAAAAATCTTGTAATTCTTCATATATTGTTGTCTTTTTATTATCATTACAAGTACAATTTTCTCCTTTATCACATTCTAGAGTTGTTTCTGGTTTTAATTGATCTTTTGAGTTTTCGATTCTTTCTTCTATCTTATTTTCTAGGAAACGATATTTAGTTAGTAGGGGTTGTGTCTGCACTGGTGAGTGAGTGATACTACTGGCGAATATTACCCATTTTTTTGTAACAAGACATCCGCCATTATTTTTTTCATAGAATCTAATCTTAAGACAAAGTCTGCTTTTATATTTAAATCTCTAACTAGTATTTCGCTAAGTGTATATGATGGTTGGGGAATGCACAGCCATTAACGGATTTGATAAGTGTTTACCAGCTACCATTTAAGTTGGACTAGCTGTATCTTTACCCGATAAAATGAATTTTTCCATTTTTGAAGAAGATGGAGAATTCTTTAAATAAATTTGTCTGATAAATTGGATGAGTCTGTTGTAAAAGATCAAAATGAAGAATTTTTATAGTGTCTTGTAAAATACTTATATGTTCTAACATTTGTCCTTTTTCATTTATAAGGTTTTCATTATCTTGTCTTAAAACCTCATTGGCGTGATTTAGTCTTTTAAAAGCTTAAGTCATAGAGGAACAATGATCACAAAATATAATTTTGTCTGTCTTTTTTAATATTATATTGAGAAATTTTTTGCGTTTCTGATCATAAAATGTATAGAGGAAGCATTAGAAATCTTAGAAACTTAAAAATCAACTCGTAATTTAAATAAATTTTATAACAAGGAACGAATAACTAGAACAACAGAAGATATGATATTAAAATTAGAAGAAAGACTAAGAAAAGAGATAAGTGTGCACAGTAAAGAGATAATTAGAGAAGAAGATTTAAGAACACTAATTTTATGAATATAATGGAAGAAGATGGTTTTGAAGTAAATAAGGTCATAATGAAAGCAGAAGCCTTATAAGAAATAAATAACAATAGCGTATTTAAATGTACAGATTGTAAATTAGGAAACTTAAAACTTGAAGAAATGATAGAACATTTTATAAAATGTGAATTAAGAACAGATAATTATGGTTATACATGTAAAAAGGAACTAAAAGGTATAACAGATTAAAAAAGACCGCAGAAGATTAAAAAAGGACTGTTGTTATTAGTCCGGGGTGTGATTAAAGAAGATATTGCTAAAATACCTAAAACTGAAGAGAAATAGATGAACAGGGTATAAATTAAAAAATAAATTAAAAAATAAAAAAATATTTTATTTTTGAGAGAAAATATACTTTGATCTTTATGACTTGAACACTTACACTGGATTAAGGACAACAAAGGAGGGAGTAACGAGTAGAATTTTACACCATATAAAAAACACATCCACATTAACTCTGCTTTATTTTCTCATAACTACTTACCTTCTTTAATTACTTGTTTATATTACTTTGCTTATAACATATACTAAAACCTGCTTATTAATTATTTGCTTTGTTTATATATTATATATATACATTTTATTATTATTATACATCTGTCTTATAATATTATTATCTACCCGTCTATATTATTATTATTATTGTCTCTTCTTTATTATTATATATTTATTATTATATTTGTCTTTTGTTCATTACATTATATCTATCTGTCTATACTATATCTATATAACTTGTCTATTTATTTGTCTATTATTTGGTATCAAAGTCCTAAGATTCTAGGAGACTTTATTATATATGATATCAAGAACTGAGAAAATAAAACCTAGACCCTACGAACGTTTAATAATATTAGATTCAGAATATTATTGATCTACTTGAAATATAAAGAGAAAACTTATAAATTTATATAATATCTTACTATGACATAGGCAGTTAAGTATTAAATTATTTAAACTTTCTCCAAAAACGAGATAAGTGATCTGGACAGAATTACAAGAAGTAGATAATAGATTAAAATTTTATCAAGCATATTCACGTAAGGATTTGAAATCCATAAAGTATATTGAAGAATAGATTTGAAGTTCACAAATGCCTATAAATACCCCCTTTAGGAAGACTTAAACATAAGTAGATAGAGAAAAAAAATCAAGAGTGAGAAAGTTCTTAGTTTTTTCATAAAGTTCTTAGTTTCCAAAGTTTGTAAGTGAGTTAAAAAATAAGAAAGGAGAAGAGTGTGTAAAAAGTCTATATTAGTTTCTTAGTTCTTCATTTTCGGTAGCTGTCAAGTTTTCAGGGGACTCCCGAAAGGGAAACCTCACTTCTTTCTTAAGACATGTAAGTAGTCGTTACATAGATATTTGTATTTTTCTCCCAAGTTTATAAATTATGTTTGATTTAATCAAATTCATATTTTATTTCAGTTGTGTTTTTAATATTATAGATCTGGATAACCGAACGAATTATCGCCAGTTTTTCGATCTTGTAAAATTCATCACTTATTAGTACATATTTAATTATAAGTATGGAGAGCAGTATTAAAATCAAAGCCTAATAAATATAGTGACAAAAATGATGAAAAAATATGTGCTTATTCAAGTGGAAAATATAAAGAAAAGGGTAAATTAAATAGCATAGATGCGGAGACACTAGCAGTAATTTATAGTTTGAATAATTTTAAAATTTATATGTTAAATAAGCCAGAATATATATATATATATATATATATATATATATATAAAACTAAAAACAAAACAAGAAGTTACGTGGCAAGCTATTGAGAAGCCATGTGATAATTTTAGGACAAAGGTTAATATTATTGTAATAAAATTTTTGAATTAAAAGATATTAAATATTTAAATTTAAAAAATGTATTATCTTTTTAAAAAGAAAAAAAATCATTAGCATAAAAATAGAAAACTATGATTAAAGAATGCTAAATAAACTCTTATTATTTCAAAGATTTATTTCTTTTGTAAACTAAAAAATATATTTGAATAAATTTAATTTAATAATAATAATAACAATGAAAATAATAATAATTATAATAATAACTACAACTACATATATATACGTAGAGAAGTATTCAAAAATTAAGAAGCAGAGAGAGAATCAATATTGTTGAAACTATTGAGAATAACAGTAATTTGTTTATATTTGTCTTAATTCAAAGCTTCGAAAGCAACTGATCAAACTGGATAGTTAAAAAGTTCCCTTTGAATCAAACTACGAACACAAGGCAAAAGGACACATGATAACATATGAAGAATCACAAATGTTCAATATCACACAGCTAATTATAAAGAAGCAAACACCCACAAGTACATCAAAGAAATGCAAATGCAATATGCACATGTCAGGAACTAATGCCAAATATGAATAAACACAAATTCACAAAAGTCCTCCATTCATTCACTTTTACTTTTTCCACTATATTAAAAAGATGTTCAGTTACGTATATCAAGAGAAAAATAATTTTTTTATTATTTTACCTTTAGAATTAATTACTCATTCCAAATCATTTTTCAAGTCCATAAAAACTACTCACCAATTAATATGAATATAATAATAGAATATGCATATCATTTGTTATTTCTTAAGGAGTGTGAAAAGTTCATTCTAGACAAGTAAAAAGTAAAGAGACGAAGTATTATATACCTGGACAAAACCACATATAAATTACCATAAAGCAAATAATTTGAACTCGTTAAGAATATACTTCTGTAAGTTGGGAGGATGACAAAAATTGATCCAATTGAAGCAGTTAAGAACCTTAACACAAAATACTAAGACAGAGCGTGAAAAATTTACATAATTCAATATAACAAAAGTCACAGGCTAATTATTAAAAAGCATCCACAATGCTTTAAGAGAAATACAAAAAATAAATTCACATTCAATACATCCATGAAATATGTAAGCAAATAAAAACAGCGAAAAAAAATTGAAAGTACTAAAATTATTTTGAGTTTATTGGGGTACATTCACTAAAGCTTGTCAAAACCAGAAAAAGTTAAGTGCATAACTAACAAGAAAAAAGACACAAAAGACATCGATAATTTTAGTTTTCTTGATCGTATGATGATCAATCAACAATTACCAAAGTGGCGCCACAACACGTGGAGAGGAACCCTCAAAGCATCCCATACACCATTAGACTTGCTTCCAAAAACTAAAAATGAAAAAACATTCATCAAACAGTACAGAATACAATACAAGACACCAACCTACTTTAATACGAGTACAAGCCTCTTCAAGCCCCTTTTTCTGCCTCACTAAAATTCCTCTAAATTCTTAAAAAAAATGCAGATAGGTGTGTCTAAAAATAGAAAATCATTCAATCTGATAACCATAAATAAGTAAAGTGATTCACCAAAATAATTTTATAAAGTCAAAAAATTCAACCCGATAAAGTATTTTGACAACATAATTTTATAAATCTAAGAGATCAGTTGAAATCAGAAAGCACAAATGAGCAATATTAGCTTTGTTTATCATTATTGGCAAGAGAATGGAGATATAATCATGGAGAACAATTGATAAAACCTGAAAATAGGAATGCACAAAAATTAGCCATAGAAATTTGCAAAAATTTGATGAAACAAAGAGCAACAGAATTGCAATCAGAAAACTTACCGGTTCTTCTCCTCTTTTTCCCTTTTTCCTCTTTTTAAGAGTTGGAACAGAGGCGTTTCTCATGAAAATCGATCATTTCTTCTCATCTTTTTTCAACAGTTACTAAAATATAATAAGAGACTGTTGAATCTGTGTAGGTAACTGATTTATTTTTCTTTTGATAATTTTTTAAATGTTAAATTCAAGTAAAAAGGTCAAAAAAAGGACAAAATAGATAAATACCAATGCTGATCATTGGAGGGTGCCACATCAACAGATCCTTAATACTTTTATATATATATATATATATATATATATATATATATATATATATATATATATATATATATATATGGATTGTGATTTACCAACACAAATATGTCTCCAAGATATCTATTTGTTTCAGATTAATTTCAACATTTGATATTGCATGTCTGGTGAAAATATATCAACTTACAGTCGAATGTTGATTTTTTTTCCATTCAATTATAATCAGTTATTCTCCTCTTTCTTAAATGGTCACCTCTATGTGATGTTAATACACTAATATGATGATAACCTTTTCAAAATACTTAATCTAATTGAATTATGTGTCCGTAACCAATAATGGTTTATTCCTTTCGTGGTTTGCTGATTTTTAAGACTTAAAAACAAACTATTTTTTCAGCCTTCTACTTGATCGTATATCAATGTGTCTGTAAAGTCCTTCTCTATTGCTTGCTAAAAAATTATCATCAAATGTTCGTGTCTTTTTGCATTTAATGACAACCAGTTACTCTTTTATTTGCTAAATCATTTGCTTAATCATTTGTTCTTTCACCAAATATGAAGAATTCAAGCATGAATCGCTACAAATAAGCTTGATGGGAAAAAAAGATGGTTCAGTGCATTATCATTAAAACTCACCGCTCCATTTGATTTTTTTATTTCATCTACTTTTATTGATAAATTTTTAATTTATGAATATGAAATAACTGAGTCAATTAAATACTTTGAGAGTATGCTTGATATTTTAATTACTTCATTTTATAGCCTTTTTTAGACATTAATTTGCAAAGTAGATGGCTGATTTTGTTGTATTAGTAAGGCTGAATTCAAAAATATCCATTATAATAAGTATTGTTAATAGTATCTCCGTGTTTTTTTCTCTCTTTTTTTTTGATACCCATTGATTATATTTTTTTCATTTTGATTCTTGAGTAAGCCAAAACGATTATGAAAATTACAAAAGAAAGTTATATATAACTCTTCATTGAAAAAAAATGAATATTGACAGCACATGATTGTAACAAAGGGGAAAAAATATTTTTGATTCTTTTTTACCGTTCTATTTTTCAATCTAATAAATTTCATGGAAATTGCTTAATTATATTACTTTACCATTATTTTGTTACATCAATGAAGAGAGGACACATAATAGGGACAATAAGCAAGATTTCTTAGTTACCCATTAATAAGCAAGATTTTTTATTACACATTTTTAATACCAATTTCTCCTTCTATCATAATGGGAGAAAAAATATCAGGGCCTTGACTATTTGGATGTCAAAGTTACTGCAATGAGGAGCAAATTTGTGGTGAACCATGCTAAAACTACACTGTAACAAGTTCTAAGTTCAATGAATATATGCTCTTAGGTCTGGTGAGAGAGCTTTGTAATGATTTTCGCAATTATTTTTATTCCTAAAATTTTCCACTAAGCTTGCTGCTTATTGGTATATTAGTTAAAAAATATACGAGAGTTGTTTTATTTAATTTAGAAAATATTCATTTATTGAGGGGAGAATATTAATTCTTTCATAACTCATTGAAGCTACTTTGGTTCTACATATGACATCCATTGCTAACAATTAATTTACTAAATACGATTGTATAATAATGAAAAATCATGCATTAAATAGTTATAAATCATTAAAAAAATTGTTCGACATGAAAATCAGAAGCTAAATGAAGATCATGTCCAAAATTATCAAAATATTTAATTTGTTAGTAGATAATTACAATTTCTTAGTCAGAATGATCACTTTTAGTTTAATTTTAAAATATGCACTTAAAGCACTTTAAAATGTATATTATTATCGTCAACTCTAAATATGTAGAACACTAATTTATGAAATATCTGGATCTATCTCAAATTAATTAAGAAGCGTATTTTTGGAGTACTTTCAAAAACATGGGTGATGCACTCTTTAATAGTAACTATCATTATTGAGAAACCATTATCGACTTACCATTAAGTTAACATCCAAAACTATAGCAAAGAGCCCAAAGATTGAAATGGTTGTGAACATATCATAATTAAAGAGAAAGTTCATGAAAATATATAAGATAAATCGTTAACTTTATGGCGTTTTATGAAATTATAAATGTTATTCTTTTTTTATTCTAATATGCAAATTAGTTAGAAAGGAAATTAATATAATTTAAATTTTAAATTAAATTATTTTTTCCTGCTCTACAATTTAATTGATTCCTCTAGATCAAAGCATACTACGTGTTATTAGGATATTGTGATCACCATCAATAGACACAATAATCTAAATATTTAATCATGTGATTTTGTTTCTCTTCCTTGAGGCTATTTAATAGTTGGCGCCAAATTTTGTAGTTCTGATTTGTGCGAGAAAGAAATGAAAGGAAGAGTTCGTTTCATCAAGTGTGTCAAAAATTTATTCATGTTAAGTTATGAACATATAAAATAATTAATTATCCTGAATTGTTACTACTCACCCTACATATCTCTTTACCCCATACCTTAAATCTAAGAATAAGTAACAACCAAACAAGATACAAGTCAACTCGCTCCTAATATATAATGCAAATTGACATAATAGAACAACCAATTCAGTATACAAGCTACGTTATTATTGTAGGACTGAAAGTTTCTCTATCTATCATCATATATGTAGCGGTAGTTAAACCAGCATTCTCTCCCAAATCAGTCGATAGTTATTATGGTAATAAAGTTGACTATCTATAATTTATGTCATTCTTTGGCAGGTGAATATGAGAAATAAGTTGTAAATGCAATTTATCCTTGTACCAAGGAATCGAAGAGAAAATGGATTCTCAAAGCTTAAAAAGGTCAAGTGACTTTTACTTCTCTCATTATATATAGATAAATCTCTCAATTCAGGAAAAATAATTTATTGGTTGGGTAGTTTAAGTTTATATTTTTGTATTATGATGTCCCACAAGTTATGTTTAGATCAATTCATTAAAAAAAAAATAATTAAAACCATCTAATTTGAATAGCAAGTTATGCAACTAAATATAGTTTATTTAACTGGATAAAACTTTCGCGCATTGCGCAGGTTCTATACTAGTATTTAATTCTTCAAACTGAAGAATCAAAATAAATATTCTCTTTATCTCATATTAGTTGTAAACTTTATTAAAAATATTCATCTCAAAGTATTAATCTATTAAAATCAAGATTGTTTCCTCAAGTAGCATGGGTCCGAAGAGGATGGTGTATCACAAATATTACTATTTTCTTTGTGGGATAAAAAGACTATTTCTAGTAGGTTCTCGCAAGAAGAGTATATCACTGAAAACAACATGTAATACTAAAATCAATGAATAATATTAAAACACCCCAGATTTTTGGCACTTGAAAAATTCTTGATCTTTGAACTCACTGCCTTAGTAATGACTCACTCTATGAGTCTTTGGGTATCCTGATGTGTCGTTGGAATGTGTCGTAGCCAAATCAGTAAGTTTGTGGATAAATTCTGCTCTGAGTATGAGTGGCTCACTAAGAGGTGTAAGGAGATGTTATGAGTCATTTGGTGTAATTATAGGGTGTCCAATGTAAGTCACAATTTAGGTTTTGTGTTGATTACGACTGAACCCTATGGCTTGTAGGATCGTATTACGATTTCTGTGGTTGATTCGTAAGGTCAATAGGGTAGGATGCCTTGGTGGTACTTCCTTGGTTATGACTTGTGGTGAAGAGTCCTAAGGAGTGGTTACAAGTCAATGGTTGACTCATAGTCAAAGGCGGCCCTTTTTCTATTTTTAAGTTAAGGGCATTCTGGATATTTTCTCTCTTACCCAACTTAAAACCCACGTCTTATAACCTCTTTAGAGTATTATTAGCCCTCATAAATACATCAAAGTAACTTCTCAACACTCTCAAATTCCTCAAGGTCAAGAACACTTAGGGTTTTCAAGAGATTATCAATTAGGGTTTTCAAGGGTGATTTCTCTCTGCACATCTTACTCTTACAGGCATGTGACTCTTCCCCTCATTATTAATTTGTTAAAAAACATGTGTGTTTAAAGTATTGTTTCATGATATGTTATGTTGGTTTGGAAATAAAAGTTGGGTTTTTTGAATGTTTATGAATTGAACAATATTTCTCATGGTTCACATATGATTTTCATATTTTAAATATAGTTTTGAACTTGAACTTTTGGTAGCATGTGTATGGTGGATGAACTAGAGAATTGTTATTTTTCCAAACTTATGATTTTTGAAGTGGTTGGTACCCTAACCCCATGGTGTGAAACTGATTTTGAGTTATGAGAAAGATGGAAATTTAAAAAATTGAACTAGTCTAGAATTATTGCATTATATAAAAAGGTATTTAAAATACAATGATCTGATTTAATGAAACAAGGAGTAGGTATTCCCCCACCTTGTATTAATAAACAAAGGGAGTTATTTTTCCTAAGTTAATGGAAATTATTTTGGTATGTTGTTGTCAACTTACAAGTGTAGTTGGTATGACAATATCAATAATGTATGCCTTAATGTGAAATGTGGTTAAATGAATAGGAATGTGTGATACTAGTTTTAATTGGTCTCTAATAAGGATTATGAAGCTGAGTCATGAAAGTGCAGGTCCAGGTGACCAACACTGGAAATTGTATTTGCCGATAAGGGGGTCAAAGTGACCAGAGAAGTTGTAGTCTCCCTCATTATTATTATTTCATGATTAGGGAGGTTTGAGTCCCCCATAAATCATTATATAATTGGGTTCTTAAGTCACCTTACTATATGTTGGGAGGTTTGAGTCTCCCGTATATATATATATATATATATATATATATATATATATATATATATATATATATGAGATTATTCTCTGGTTCATGTGGCTACACGCACTGCGGTTTGATCAGGGGGTGAGAGTTGGGACCCATATAGCCCGTGAGTGCTATTATATGATGGTTAAGCTATACAATCCAGGTTAAGTTTTTTAAAGTGCATGCTAAACCATGTTCCCTATCCCAGTATGTATTATATATATATATATATATGCATGTAATGATGTGCATTGGTTTGAATAATGTCAAATAATTGATCATGTCATTATATTATTCTTATCTCTGAGTTACATGCTAGTGTTCTCCCTGCTAAACATCTTTGTACGTTGTATACCCATGCAATGAAGGAATCAGCCATACTTCTACTCCATTTGCTCAGTGATTAAGATTCAGAACCATCTCATGAGTTGATATTGAAGTAGTGAGCTTTAATATATTGGAAGTCTGCATTTCATGTTATATTCCTCTTATGTCGTAGACTTATTTTTGGCTATTATCGGGGGCATGTCCTGACACTTTATTGATATTCAATTTTGAATCATTGCTTAGAAGTCTTTATTTAGACTATTATGGTTATTGGGTGGTGTCAGTCGATTGTTTGGCCGGTCGTCAATTGTCGGTTATAGATATGAATTAAAATTTTCTTAAGTTATTGCATACTATATTATTATATTTTTGGAATTCATCTGACATTGATGTAAGGTGGTCTACGATTTGGGTGTGGGGGTGGTCTTTAGTCCTTGTTGGACTTAAGATACCCGATATGGCCCAGCCCTCATTCCAATCCTATCAAGGTGGTATCAGAGCCTAGGTTTGGTGTCATTGGGTGTCCAACAAAGCCGTGCCAAGTAGAGTCTCGGTTATGGGGGAGTAGCGTGCCACACTTATAACGGAGAGTCTATGAGGCATGCAGGAATGTTTCTCTTTCTTGTTGTTCTGTTTCAATCTATAGAGTCTAAGGTCTTGAGTCTCTTTAATTCCCACATGTTCTCTTTCAGATCACGCCTCCCAGATGATCTGAAGATCATGGAAATTCCTTTATCCTACTTGAGGACAACACTAATGGGACACACCATGCTTATGGGGTACAAACCCGGTCTAGGAGTCTAGTTTCTGATTGTTCTTGTGGAGTTCCACCGGTCTCCTATAGTCCTCCTCAAGCTCCTCAAGAAGATGTGTAAAATATGGAATTTAGTCAGTTTATTCATATGTTGGATCAGTTGGTAGCTTCTCAGTTTGAGCTTGTAGCTTCTGTTACTCCATCTTTCGAGGCCACTAGAGTTATCCAATTTAGAAGTTTGAGTCCTCCTGTGTTTACTAGTTCTAGAGTTGAGGAAGTTCCTCAAAACTTTATTGATGAGATAGAAAAGATCTTCTGTGTGACGCATGCTTCTAATGTGGAGGGTGTTGAATTCACTGCCTATCAACTAAAGGATGTAGCATACAAATGGTATAAGGAATGAGAATATTCCAGGAGAGACAATACCAAACCGCACAATGGGATAATTTCTCTAGCGCTTTTCTAGACCGTTTATTTCCTCAAGAGTTGAGGATGTAGAAGCGTAAGAGTTTGTTAATCTGAAGCAAAGTAGGATGACGATCAAGGAGTATGCATTGAAATTCCATCATTTTACCTTATATGCTCCTGCATTTGTGTCCAACATAAGGGCTACAATAAGGAAATTTGCTTTTGGGTTATCCTGTGATTTTATTCTAGAGAATAAAGCTGCCTTGTTAAACAAGGATTTGGACATCTCCAGATTGGTTGTGTATATGCTGCGGGTTGAGAAAGAGAAGACACAATAGGCGGAGATAGGGAAAGGCAGAGTAAGAAGTTTAGATTTTTTGATTAGGTTGGAGGTCAGCAGCAGAGTGGTAGTGATAGTGAAAAGTAGACTAGGAAGAAGTGGGAGAGATCTAGTTCCTACTCTACAACTAGTGCTCCTTATCCAAAGCCTCCAGGTGATCGGTGTTCTTAGCATAATAGTCAGTTTTGGGCACAGAGTGCCCAATCTTGGGATGGTCAGGCTTAGTCAGCTCCATCATATCCTTCTTGTAGATTATACAGGCAGGCACACCATGGATTTTGTGAAGAGGAGAGGAACATATGTTTTAAATGTGGTTAGATCAGTCATTTCCAGAGGGATTGTCCTTCTAAGGTTTCTTCAGGGGCAAAAAGATTCTTGTTTCCACTTCATTAGCTTTGGCATTAAAGGGTGCTACTTCTGTATCTAGTACCGATACTAGCCGAAATTGCTTGTATGCTCTTGCTACCCACCAGGACTCTGAAGCATCTCTTGATGTCGTCACTAGTATATCATGACTTTTTTATCGTGATATGTATTTCTTGTTTGATTTAGGGTCTACTCTTTCTTATGTAACCCCATTTGTGATTGTGTATTTTGGTTTCGGTCCCGAGTGTATCCCTAATCCCTTTTCTATTACTACCTCGGTGGGTGAATCTGTGGTTGCTAGAAGAGCTATAGGGGTTGTGTGGTATCTGTTGATGGTAGAGAAACTCTGGTAGATCTGATAGAGTTAGACATGGTTGATTTTGATGTCATATTGGGAATTGATTGGTTGAATTCATGCTATGCCTTCTTAGATTGTTGAACTCGTAAGGTTATATTTAAATTCCCAAATGAGTCAGTCATTGAGTGGGAAGGGGGTTTTCTACTTCCTAAGGGAAGGTTCATATCATATCTTAGAGCCTGAAAGCTAATTTCCAAGGAGTGTCTTTACCATTTGGTCTGGGTTAAAGATTTTATCTCAGATGAACCTTTATTGCCTTCCATTACCGAGCTAAATGAATTTTATGAAGTCTTCCCTGATGATCTTCCTAATGTCCCTCCCAATAGGGAAATTGACTTTGGGATTGACCTTGTTCGAACACTCGTCTTATCTCTATTCCTTCTTATAGAATGGCTTTTTATGAGTTGAAGGAGCTCAAGAAAAAGTTAAAATACCTCTCTGACAAGGGTTTTATCCATCCTAGTGTGTCTCTTTGGACTGCTATTATTTTGTTCATGTGTAAGAAGGATGGTTCTCTTTGGATGTGTATTGATTACCTCTAATTGAATAAGGTTACGATGAAGAATAAATATCCTTTTCTTCTGATTGATGATTTTTCTGACCATCTTCAGGGTACTAGATATTTCTCTAAGATTGATTTTTGATCTGGGTACCATTAATTGAAGATAAGGAGATGGATATCCCTAAAACTTCCTTTCGAACCCGATATGGTCACTATGAGTTCCTAGTCATGTCTTTGGTTTGACTAATGCCTCGACGATATTCATAGACTTGATAAAGAGGGTCTTTCATCAGTTTTCAGACCTATTTGTTATTGTGTTTATAGAAGATATTCTGGTGTATTACAAGAGTGGGGTGGATCATGTCGATCACCTCCATATCGTATTGTAAACCTTGAAAGATCAATATTTCTATGCTAGGTTTTCAAAGTACGAGTTATGGTTGAAAGATATTACGTTTTTGGATCATATCATTTCTAGTGAAGTGATCAAGGTGGCTTTGCAGAAAGTTATAACAGTTAAAAAGTGGCCTATGGCCACGATTCCAATTGATATTCAGAGCTTCTTAGGTTCAACTGGTTACTATAGGAGATTTGTGGAGAGTTCTCGACTACAGCTGACCCACTGATTAACTTGACTCAAAAGAAGGTAAAGTTCTTGTAGTCTGATGCTTATGAGGGTAGTTTTGAAAAGTTGAAATATTAATTGACTATAGTTCCAGTTTTGACCCTGTTTGAGGGTAATGATGGATTCATGGTTTATTGTGATGTATTCTGTGTGGGACATATTATGTGTTAATATAACATGGTAGGGTGGTGGCCTATACTTCTAGATAGTTTAAAGTTCATGAGAAGAATTATCCGACTCATAACTTGGAGTTATTGGTTGTGGTGTTCGCATTGAAAATTTGGTGTCACTATTTGTATGGATTCCATATAGGTATCTTTTTCGACCATAAGAGCCTAGAATATGTGTTCACCCAGAAGGAGTTAAATCTTAGGCAGAAAAGGTGGTTTGAGTTTTTGAAAGACTACGACATGAGTCTCTATTACCACCCAAGTATTGCTAATGTGGTTGATGATGCTCTTAGTAGGTTATACATGGAGAGTCTAGCTCATATGGATGAGGATAAACGGGAATTGGTGAAAGATATTCACCGTTTTGCTAACCTTAGACTTCTTCTTTTGAACCTTGAAGATGGGGCTGTCTTTGTGCAAAAGGTGGCTCAGTCCTCTCTTGGTACTGAAATGAAAGAGAAATAGGTATTGGATCCTGTATTAATAAAGATTAAGGAAGATGTGGGACAACAAAAGGTTATAGCTTTGGATATTGGTGGCGATGGTATCTTGAGGTACCAAGGCAGATTATGTGTTCTCAATGTGGATGGGTTGCGAGAGAGGATCTTGGTTGAGGCTCATGAGTCGCGTTATGCCATTCATCCTGGTTGGATGAAGATGTATCATGAACTTAAAGAGATTTATTGGGGGAATAATATGAAGCAAGATGTGGCCAGTTTTGTGGCTAAATGCATAGTTGTCAACAAGTGAAGGTTGAGAACTTGAGACCTAGAGAGTTGTATCAAGAAATTGAGTTGCATGTATGGAAGTGGGAAGTAATTAATTAGGTCATCGTGGATAGGATGACTAAGTATATTCACTTCTTACCAGTGAGGACTAATTTTTCAACAGAGGATTATTCAAATTTATTTGTCTAAGAGATTGTGAAGTTGCATGGGATGCCTATTTCTATCCTGTTTAACCATGGTGCTCAGTTCTCATCACACTTTTGGCATTCATTTCAGAGAGGTTTGGGAACTAAGGCGAGCCTTAGGACTACTTTTCACCCGCAGTCAGATGGTCAAGTGGAAAGAACTATTCAGATACTGAAAGAAATGCTTAGAGCCCGTGTGATTGACTATGATAGCAGTTGGGTTGATCATTTGCCTCTTATAGAGTTTGCGTATAATAATACCTATCACTCTAGTATTGGTATGGCTTCTTTCAAGGCCTTGTATGGTAAGAGTTGTAGATTTCACATTGGGTGGTTTGAAGTTGGTGAGGCTGAGATGTTTGGCTTGAATTTGGTTCATCAAGCGATGGAGAAGGTGAAGTAATTTGAGATAGGCTTAAAGCCGCCTAAATTTGCTAAAAGTCCTACATATATGTGAGGCAAAAAGAGTTAGAGTAAAGTGTTGGTGATTGGGTGTTCTTAATGGTCTCCCCCCATAAAGGGAGTGATGCAGTTTGGTAAGAAGAGGACGCTTAGTCCCCGATATATTGATCTATACTTTGTGTTGAAGTGGGTTGGTAATGTTTTATATGAATTGGATTTTCCCTCTAGTTTGTGTTTCATTCGTCCCGTATTTCATGTTTTGATATTGCCAAAGTACATGGGTGATCCTTTGACGGTCGTTCCTTTGGAGAAGGTAGGTATTATAGATTTCTTATCTTATGAGGAAGTCCTGGTTGAAATATTGGACTGGCAAGTTCATCGATTGCGGATGAAGGACGTAGCTTCAGTAAAGGTTCTATGGAGGAACCATAAGGTTGACGTGGCTACTTGGGAAGCCAACGAGGACATGAAGTCCAAGTATACATTCTTGTTTCCCATTCCGGATAATCGTGCTTAAGGTACGTGTATTCCTTAACATTTTTGTTTTCTAACTTTGTTACAGGAAAAAGCAATTTCCTTAGCATCTTTGTTTTCTGTCTTTCTTAAAGATAAGAGTAAGGATATATAAAGTCAAATCATGCTAGTATATGCCTTGACCCATCATTCGAGGACGAATGATCCAAGTGGGGGAAAATTGAAACACCCCAAATTTTCGGTCCTTGGAAAATTCTTGAGCTTTGATTTTACTGCCCTGGTAACGACTCACTCTATGAGTCATAGGGTGTCCCGATGATTTTTGGAACAAGTCGTAACCAAATTAGTAATTTTGCGGATAGAATCTGCTCTGAGTATGAGTGGCTCACTAATATCCGTAAGGATATATTACGAGTCATTAAGGGTAAACGTAGGATGTCCAGTGTAAGTCCTAATTTGGGTTTTGTGTTGATTACGATTGAACCCTACTATGCGTAGGGTCCTATTATGATTTCTATGGCTGATTCATAATGTCAACAGTGTAGGTTTCCATGGTTATGACTTGTGGTGACGAGTCGTACGGAGTGGTAACAAGTCAATGATTGACTCATAGTCAAAGGCGAACCACTTTCAACTTTTAAGTTAAGGGCATTCTAGATATTTTCACTCCTACCCAACTTGAAACCCATATCTTATAACCTTTTTAGGGTATTATTAGCCCTCATAAATACATCAAAGTAACTTCTCAACACTCTCAAATTCCTCAAGGTCAAGAACACTTAAGGTTTTCAAGTGGTTGGTCAATTACGGCTTTCAAGGGTGATTTCTCTCTGTATATCTTACTATTACAGGCATGTGAATATTCCCTCATTGTTAATTTGTTAAAAACATGTGTTTTACAATATTGTTTCATGAGATGTTATGTTGATTTGGAAACAAAGGTTGGGGTTATTTGAATGTTTATGAATTGAACAATGTTTCTCATGGTTTACATATGATTATTATGCTTTAAATATGGTTTTGAACTTTTTGGTGCATAGGTATCATGGATGAACTAGGGAATTGTGATTTTTCCAAACTTGTGACTTTTGAAGTGGTTATGACCCCAACCCCATGGCGTGAAATTGATTTTGAGTTATGAGAAATGTGAGAATTTGTAAATTTGAACTAGTCTTGAACTATTGCATGATATAAAAAGGTATTTGAAATACAATGGTCTTATTTAATGAACAAAGGGAGTTGGTATTCCCCCACCCTGTATTCATCTGCTTCCTTGATAAATTTTCAATTCATGAAGATGAAATAACTGAGTCAATTAAATACTTTGAGAGTATGCTTGATAGTTTAATTACTTCATTTTATAGCTTTTTTCAGAAATTAATTTGCAAAGGAGATGACTGATTTTGTTGTATTAATAAGGCTTGGATTCAAAAATATCCATTATAATAAGTATTGTTGATAGCATCTCTGTGTTTTTTTCTCTCTTTTTCTGATACCCATTGGTTATATTTTTTTCATTTTGCTTCTTGAGTAAGCCAAAACAAAGTTACATATAATTCTTCATTGAAAAAAATAAATATTGACAGCACATGATAGTAACAAAGGGAAAAAAATAGTCTTGATTCTTTTTCACCGTTCTGTTTTTCAATCTGATAAATTTCGTGGCAATTGCTTAATTATATTACTTTACCATTATTTTGTTATATAAATGAAGAAAGGATGAGTAATAGGAACAATAAGCAAGATTTCTTAGTTACCTATTAATAAGCAAGATTTTTTATTACATACTTTAATACCGATTTCTCCTTCTATCATAATGGGAGAAAAAAATATCAGGGCCTTGACTATTTAGATGTAAAAGTTGTTGCAATGAGGAACAAATTTGTGGTGAACTGTGCTAAAACGGCACTGTAACAAGTTCTATGTTTGATGAATATATGCTCTTAGGTCTGGTGAGAGAGCTTTGTAATGATTTTCGCAATTGTTTTAATTCCTAAAATTTTCCACTAAGCTTGCTGCTTATTGGTGTATTAGTTAAAAAATACAAGAGAGTTTTTTTATTTAATTTAGGAAATATTCATTAAGGGGAGAATATTAATTCTTTCATGACTCATTGAAGCTACTTTGATTCTACATATGACATCCATTGCTAATAGTTAATTTACTAAATACGATTGTATAATAACATAAAATCATTCAAAAAGTAGTTATAAGCCGTTAAAAATATTGTTCAACATGAAAATCAGAAGTTAAATGAAGATTATGTCTAAAATTATCAAAATATTTAATTTGTAAGTAGATAATTACAATTTCTTAGTCAGACTGATCACTATTAATTTAATTTTAGAACATGCACTTAAAGCACTTTAAAATGTATATTATTATTGTCAACTCTAAATATGTAGAACACTAATTTGTGAAATATCTGGAGCTATCTCAAATTAATTAAGAAGCGTATTTTTGACGTACTTTCAAAAGCATGGGTGATGGACTCTTTAATAGTAACTATCATTATTGAGAAACCATTATCGACTTCCCATTAAGTGAACATCCAAAAACTATAGTAAAGAGCCCAAAGATTGGAATGGTTGTGAACATATCATAATTAATGAGAAAGTTCTTGAAAAAAATATAAGATAAATCGTTAACTTTATGGCATTTTATGAAATGACAAGTTTTATTCCTTTTTTATTCTTATAAGCAAATTAGTTAGAAAGGAAATTAATATAATTTAACTTTTAAATTAAATTATTTTTTCCTAATCTACAATCTAATTGATTCCTTTAGATCATAGAATGCTGCGTGTTATTAGGATATTGTGATCACCGTTAACAGACACAATAATCTAAATATTTAATCATGTGATTTTATTTTTCTTCCTTGAGGCTATTTAATAGTTGGCGCCAAATTTTGTAGATCTGATTTGTGAGAGAAAGAAATGAAAGGCAGAGTTCGTTTCATCAAGTGTGTCAAAAATTTATTCATGACAAGTTATGAGCATATAAAATAATTAATTATCCTAGATTGTACTACTCACCATACCTATCTCTTTACCCCTTACTTTCAATCTATGAATAAGTAACAACCAAACAAGATACAAGTCAACTCACTCCTCATATAGAATGCAAGTTGATATAATGGAACAACCAATCCAGTATACAAGCTACATTATTATTCTAGGACTAAAAGTTTCTCTATCTCTTATCATATGTGTAGCGGTAGTTAAACCGACATTCTCTCCTAAATCAGTCGATAATTATCACGGTAAGAAAGTTGACTATCTATAATTTATGTCATTCTTTGATAGGTGAATATGAGAAATAAGTTGTAAATGCAATTTCTCCTTGTACCAAGGAATCAAAGAGAAAACGGGTTCTCAAATCTTAAAAAGGTCAAGTGACTTTCACTTCTCTCATTATATCTAGATAAATCTCTCAATTCAGGAAAAATAATTTATTGGTTGGGTAATGTTAGTTTATATTTTTGTATTATGATGTCCCACAAGTTATGTTCAGATCAATTTATTTAAAAGAAAAAACTAAAGACCATCTAATTTGAATGGTTAGTTATGCAACTAAATATAATTTATTTAACTTGATAAAAATTTTACGCATTGCGCGGGTACTATACTATTATTTAGTTCTTCAAATTGAAGAACAAAAATAAATATTCTCTTTATCTTTTATTAGTTGTAAACTTTATTAAAAATATTCTTCTTAAAATATTAATCTATTAAAATCTATATTGTTTCCTCAAGTAGCATGGGTCCGAAGAGGGTGGTGTGTCACAAATATTACTATTTTCTTTGTGGGATAGAAAGATTGTTTCTAGTAGGTTCTCGCAAGAAGAGTATATCGCTTGAAACAACATGTAACACTTAAATCAATGAACAGTATTGAAATACCCCAAATTCTTGGCATTTGAAAAATTCTTGATCTTTGAGCTCACTGCCTTGGTAATGACTCATTTTATGAGTCATAGGATATCCTGATGTGTCATCGGAATGAGTCGTAACCAAATCAGTAAGTTTGTGGATAGATTCTACTCTGAGCATAAGTGGCTCACTAAGAGTCGTAAGGATATGTTATGAGTCATTTGGTGTAATTGTAGGGTGTCCAATGTAAGTCCGAATTTGAGTTCTATGTTGGTTACGACTGAACCTTATGACTTGTAGGATCCTATTATGATTTATGTGGCTGAGTCGTAAGGTCAATAGTATAGGGTACCTTGGTGGTACTTCTATGGTTATGGCTCATGGTGACGAGTCGTAAGGAGTGGTTACAAGTCAATGGCTAACTCGTAGTCAAAGGCGGCCCTTTTTTCACTTTTAAGTTAAGGGCATTCTAGATATTTCCCCTCTTACCCAACTTAAAACCACATCTTATAACTTCTTTAGGGTATTATTATCCCTCATAAATACATCAAAGTAACTTCTCAACACTCTCAAATTCCTTAAGGTCAAGAACACTTAGGGTTTTCAAGAGGTTGTTCAAGTAGGATCTTCAAGGGTGATTTCTCTCTGCACATCTTACTCTTACAGGCATGTGACTCTTTCCCCCGTTATTAATTTGTTAAAAAACATGTGTTTTAAAGTATTGTTTTATGAGATATTATGTTGGTTTGGAAATAAAAGTTGGGTTTTTTGAATGTTTATGAATTGAACAATATTTCTCATGGTTTACATATGATTTTCATGCTTTAAATATGTTTTTGAACTTGTGGATGCATGTGTATGGTGGATGAACTAGAGAATTGTGATTTTTCCAAACTTGTGACTTTTGAAGTGGTTAGTACCCCAACCCCATGGTGTGAAATTGATTTTAAGTTATGAGAAAGGTGTGAATTTGTAAATTTGAACTAGTCTTAGACTATTGCTTTATATAAATAGGTATTTGAAATACAATGGTCTAATTTAATAAAACAAGGGAGTAGGTGTTCCCCCATCTTGTATTAATGAATAAAGAGAGTTGTTTTTTCTTAGTTAATGGAAATTGTTTTGGCATGTTGTTGTCACCTTGCAAGTGTTGTTGGTATGACGATATCAATAATGTATGCCTTAATGTGAAATGTGGTTAAATGAATAGAAATGAGTGATACTAGTTTTAATTGGGCTCTTATAAGGATCGTGAAGCTGAGTCATGAAGGTGTAGGTCCGGGTGACCGACACTAGAAATTGTATTTGCCGACGTAGAGGTCAAAGTGACAAGAGAGGTTCTAGTCCCCTTCATTGTTATTATTTCATGATTAGGGAGGTTCGAGTCCCCCATAAATCATTATATAATTGGGTTCTTAAGTCACCTTACTATATGTTGGGAGGTTCGAGTCTCCCGTGTGTATATATATGATATTATTCTTTGGTTTATATAGCTACACACACTAAGGCTCGACTAGGGGGTGAAAGCTAGGACCCACATAGCCCGTGAGTACTATTATATGATGGTTGAGCTATACAATCCAGGTTAATTTTTTTAAAGTACATTCTAAACCATGTTCCCTATCCCATCATGTGTTATATATATGTATATGTATTTAATGATGTGCATTGGTTTAAATAATGTCAAACTATTGATCATGTCATTCTGTTATTCTTATCTCTGAGTTACATGCTAGTGTTCACCCTGCTAATCATCTTCGTACATTGTATCCCCATGCAATGCAAGAATCGACCATACTTGTACTCCCTCTGCTTAGTGATTAAGATTCAAGATCATCTCGTGAGTTGATATTGAAGTGGTGAGATTCAATACATTAGAAGTCTATATTTCATGTTTTATTCCTCTTATGTCTTAGACTTATTTTTGGCTATTATCAGGGACATGTCCTGACACTTTATTGATATTCAATTTTGAATCATTGCTTAGAAGGCTTTATTTGGACTACTGTGGTTATTGAGTGGTGTCGATTGTTTATCAGGTCATCAATTATTGGTTATAGATATGAATTAAACTTTTCTTAAGTTATTTCACACTATATTATTATATGTTTGGAATTCATCTAACATTGGTGTAAGGTGGTCTACGGTTTGCGTGTGGGGGTGGTCTTTAGTCCTTGTTGAACTTAAGATACCCGACATGGCCCAGCCCCTATTTGAATCCTATCAAGGTGGTATCAGAGCCTAGGTTTAGTGTCATTGGGTGTCCAACAAATCCGTGTCAATTAGAGTCTCAGTTATGAGTGTGTAGCGCACCACACTTATAAGGGAGAGTCTACGAGGCATGTAGGAATGTTTCTCTTTCTTATTGTTCTATTTCAAGCTATAGAGTCTAAGGTATTGAGTCTCTCTAATTTATGCTTGTTCGCTTTCCTATCACGCCCCCCAGATGATCTGAAGATTATGGAAATTTCTCTATCCTACTTAAGGACAACACTAATGGGACATACCCTACTTATGGGGTATAGACGTGGTCTAGGGGTCCAGTTTCTTATTGCTCTTCTGGAGTTCCACCTGTCCCCTATAGTTCTCCTCGAGCTCCTCAAGATGATGTGTAAAATATGGAATTTTGTCAGTCTATTCATATGTCGGCTCAGTTGGTAGCTTCTCAGTCTGAGCCTGTAGCTTCTGTTACTCCATCTTCTGAGGCCACTTGAGTTGGCAAATTCATAAGGTTGAGTCCTCTTATGTATACAAGTTCTAGAGTTGAGAAAGTTTCTCAAAACTTTATTAATGAGATGGAAAATATCTTCCGTGTGTTGCATACTTATAATGCGGAGGGTGTTGAATTCACTTCCTATCAACTGAAGGATGTAGCATACCTATGGTATAAGGAATGAGAGCTGTCAAGGAGAGACAATTCCGAAACACACTCTGGGATGATTTCTCTATTACTTTTCTGGACTGTTTCTTTCCTCAAGAGTTAAGGATGGTAGAAGCGTAAGAGTTTGTTAATCTAAAACAAGGTAGGATGATGGTCAAGGAGTATGCATTGAAATTTCATCAGTTGTCCCAATATGCTCCTGATTTAGTGTCCAACATGAGGGCTAGAATGAGGTAATTTGCTTTTAGGTTATCCCGTGATTTGATTCTAGAGAGTAAGACTGCCTTATTGAACAAGGATTTGGACATCTCCAGATTGGTTGTGTATATGTAGCAGGTTAAGGAAGAAAAGAAGTAGCAAGCAGAGATAGGTGAAAGGCAGAGTAAGAAGTTTAGATTTTTTAATCAGGGTAGAGGTTAGCAGTAGAGTGGTAGCGATAGTGAAAAGTGGAATAAGAAGAAGT
The DNA here is from genome assembly GCF_002878395.1 of Capsicum annuum. Classification (NCBI taxonomy): domain Eukaryota; kingdom Viridiplantae; phylum Streptophyta; class Magnoliopsida; order Solanales; family Solanaceae; genus Capsicum; species Capsicum annuum. The sequence continues at coordinate 153,086,836 of NC_061120.1, read as the reverse complement.
AAGAGAGGTCTAGTTCCTACTATACGACTATTGCTCCTTATCCAAAGCCGTCGGATGATCATCGTTCTCAGTAAGATAGTCGATTTCGAGCACAGAGTGCCTTATCTTAGGCTGGTTAGGCTAAGTCAGCTCCATCATATCTTTCTTGTAGATTTTACAAGCAGGCATACCATGGGTTTTGTGAAGAGGAGAGGAACATGTGTTTTAAAGGTGGTCAGATCAGTCATTTATAGAGGGATTGTCCTTCTAAGGTTTCTTTAGGGGCAAAAAGATTCTTGTTGCCACTTCATTAGCTCCAGCACTAAAGGGTGCTGTTCTGCATCTAGTACCGATATTGTTCGGAATTGCTTGTATGCTCTTGCTACCCACCAAGACTCTAAAGCATCTCCCGATGTTGTGACTAGTATGTCATGATTCTTTTCTCGTTATATGTATTGAATTTTTAATTCGGGGTCTGTTCTTTCTTATGTAACTCTATTTATGGTTGTACATATTGGTTTTGGTCTCGAGTGAATCCCCAATCCATTTTTTATTGCTATTGCTACCCTGATGGGTGACTCTGTGGTTGCTATAAGAGCTATAGGGGTTGTGTGGTATCTGTTGGTGGCAGAGAAACTCTGGTAGATCAGATAGAGTTAGACATAGTTAATTTTGATGTCATACTAGGGATTGATTGGTTGAATTCATGTTATGCCTTCTTAGAGTGTGTGGTATCTATTGGTGACAGATTAGTCATGTTTATATTCCCAAATGAGTCGGTCATTAAGTAAGAAGGGGGTTCTCTCGTTCCAAAGGGAAGGTTCATATAATATCTTAGAGCCTGAAAGCTGATTTACAAGGAGTGTCTTTACCATTTGGTTTAGGTTAAAGATTTTACCTCAGATAACCCTTCATTGCCTTCCATTCCCATGGTAAATAAATTTTATGAGGTCTTTCCTGATGATTTTCTTGGAGTCCCTCCCAATAGGGAAATTGACTTTGAGATTGACCATGTTTCAAGCACTCATTTATCTCTATTCCTCCTTATAGGATGGCTTTGTCTGAGTTAAAAAAACTCAAGAAAGAGTTTAAATACCTTCCTGATAAGGGTTTTATCCGTCCTAGTGTGTCTATCTGGACTGCTATTATTTTGTTCATGCATAATAAGGATGGTTCTCTTCGGATATGTATTGATTACCACCGATTGAATAAGGTTACGGTGAAGAATAAATAACCTCTTCCTCTGATTGATGATTTTTTACCAGCTTTAGGGTGTTAGATGTTTCTCTCAGATTGATTTTCGATCTAGGTACCATTAGTCGAAGATTAAGAAGGCAGATATCCGTAAAACCACTTTTCAAACCTGATATGGTCACTATGAGTTCCTAGTGATGTCTTTTGGTTTGACAATGCCCCGACGACATTCATGGACTTGATGAATAAGGTCTTTCATCAATTTTTGGACTTATTTATTATCGTGTTTATAGAAGATATTCTGGTGTATTACAAGACTAGGGTAGATCATGTCGATCACCTCCGTATCGTGTTGAAAACCTTGAAAGATCAACATTTGTATGCTTGATTTTCAAAGTGAGAGTTATGGGTGAAAGCTGTTACTTTTTTGGGTCATGTCATTTCTAGTGAAGTGATTATGGTGGATTTATAAAAAGTTGTAGTAGTTAAGAAGTGGCCTTTGGCCACGACTTCAATTGATATTCAGAGCTTCTTGGGTTTAGCTGGTTACTATAGGAAAGTTGTGGAGAGTTCTCGACTACAGCTGACCCGCTGACTAACTTGACCCAAAAAAAGATAAAGTTCTTGTGGTCTGATAGTTGTGAGGGTAGTTTTGAAAAGTTGAAAGATAAATTGAATTTACTTCCAGTTTTGACCCTGTTCAAGGGTAATGATGGATTTGTGGTTTATTGCGATGCATTCTGTATGGGACTTATTGCGTGTTGATATAATATGGTAGGGTGGTGGCCTATACTTCTAGGTAGTTTAAAGTTCATGAGAAGAATTATCCGACTCATGACTTGGAGTTATTGGTTATGTTGTTCGCATTGAAAATTTGGTGTCACTATTTGTATGGAGTCCATGTAGGTATCTTTTTCGATCATAAGAGCCTGCAATATATGTTCACCCAGAAGGAGTTAAATCTCGGGCAGAGAAGGTGGTTTGAGTTTTTGAAAGACTACGATATGAGTCTCTATTACCACCTAAGTATTGCTAATATGGTTGATGATGCTCTTAGTAGGTTATACATGGAGAGTCTAGCTCATATGGATGAGGATAAGCGGGAATTGGTGAAAGATATTCACCGTTTTGCTAACCTTAGACTTCTTATTTTGGACCTTGAAGATGGGGGTGTGTTTGTGCAAAAGGTGGCTCAGTCCTTTCTTGGTACTGAAATGAAGGAGAAATAGGTATTGGATCCTGTCTTAATAAAGATTAAGGAAGATGTGGGACAACAAAAGGTTATAGCTTTGGATATTGGTGGCGATGGTATCTTGAGGTACCAAGGCAGATTATGTGTTCTCAATGTGGATGGGTTGCGAGAGAAGATCTTGGTTGAGGCTCATGAGTCGCGTTATGCCATTCATCCTGGTTGGATGAAGATGTATCATGAACTTAAAGAGATTTATTGGTGGAATAATATGAAGCAAGATGTGGCCAGTTTTGTGGCTAAATGCATAGTGTGTCAACAAGTGAAGGTTGAGAACTTGAGACCTAGAGAGTTGTATCAAGAAATTGAGTTGCATGTATGGAAGTGGGAAGTAATTAATTGGGTCATCGTGGATAGGATGACTAAGTATACTCACTTCTTGCCAGAGAGGACTAATTTTTTGACAGAGGATTATGCAAAGTTATTTCTCCAAGAGATTGTGAAGTTGCATAGGACACTTATTTCTTTCCTATCAGACCATGGTACTCAGTTCTTATCATTCTTTTGGCATTCGTTATAGAGAGGTTTGGGAACTAAGGTAAGCCTTCGGACTGCTTTCCACTTGCAGTCAGATAGGTAAGCAGAAAGAACTATTTTGATACTAAAAAAATTACTTAGAGTTTGTGTGATTGACTATGCTGGCAGTTGGGTTGATCATTTGCCTCTTATAGAATTTGCATATAATAATAGATACCATTCTAGTATTGGTATGGATCCTTTCAAGGAATTGTATCGTAGGAGTTGTAGATTTCACATTGGGTGGTTTGACGTCTGTGTAATTTGGTTTGCCAAGCGATGGAGAAGGTGAAGTAATTTGAGATAGGCTTAAATACACCTAAACTTGCTAAAAGTCCTATGTGGATGTGAGGCAAAGGGAGTTGGAGTAAAGTGTTAGTGATTGGGTGTTCTTAATGGTATCCCCCCTTGATGGGAGCGATGCAGTTTGGTAAGAAGAGGATGCTTAGTCCCTGATATATTGGTTCGTACTTAGAGTTGAAGTGGGTTGGTAATGTTGCATATGAATTGGATTTGACCTCTAGTTTGTGCTTCATTTATCCGGTATTTCATGTTTCGATATTGAGAAAGTGCATGGGTGATCCTTCAACGGCCGTTCCTTTGAAGGAGGTAGGTATTACAGATTTTTTATCTTCTGAGGAAGTCTCGGTTGAACTATTGGATTGGCAAGTTCATCGATTGCGTATGAAGGATGTAGCTTCAATAAAGGTTCTATGGAGGAACCATAAGGTTGACGTGGCTACTTGGGAAGCTAATGAGGACATGAAATCTAAGTATACATTCTTGTTTCCCATTTCGAATAATCGTGCTTAAGGTATGTGTATTCCTTAACATCTTTGTTTTCTGACTTTGTTAAAGGAAAAAGTAAATTCCTTAGCATCTTTGTTTTCTGTCTTTGTTAAAGATAAGAGTAGGGATATATAAAGTCAAATCATCCTAGTAAATGCCTTGACCCATCATTCGAGGACGAATGATCCAAGTGGGGGAGCATTGAAACACCCTAAATTTTTGGCCCTTGGAAAATTCTTGAGCTTTGAGTTCACTGCCCTGGTACTGACTCACGCTATGAGTCATAGGGTGTCTTGATGAGTCATTGGAACAAGTCATAACTAAATCAATAAGTTTGTGGCTAGAATCTGCTCTGAGTATGAGTGTATCACTAAGATCCTAAGGATATATTATGAGTCGTTTGATGTAATTGTAGAATGTCTAGTGTACGTCCCAATTTGGGTTCTGTGTTGATTACACCTAGACCCTATGACGCGTAGGGTCCCATTATAATTTATGTGGCTTAGGCATAAGGTCAACAATGTTGGTTGCCTTGGTTATGACTTGTGGTGACGAGTCGTAAGGAGTGGTTACGAGTCAATGATTGACTTGTAGTCAAAGGCGACCCTTTTTCAACTTTTAAGTTAAGGGAATTCTAGACATTTCCACTCTTCCCAACTTAAAACCCACGTCTTATAACCGTTTTAGGGTATCATTAGCCCTCATAAATACATCAAAGTAACTTCTCAACACTCTCATATTCCTCAAGGTCAAGAACACTTAACGTTTTCAAGAGGTTGGTCAATTAGGGCTTTTAAGGGTGATTTCTCTCTGCACATCTTACTATTATAGGCATGTGAATATTCTCTCATTTTTAATTACTTAAAAACATGTGTTTTAAAGTATTGTTTCATGAGATGTTATGTTGATTTGGAATTAAAGGTTGGGGTTATTTGAATGTTTATGAATTGAATAATGTTTCTCATGGTTTACATATGATTTTTATGCTTTAAATATGGTTTTGAACTTGTTGGTGCATAGGTATCGTGGATGAACTAGGGAATTGTGATTTTTCCAAACTTGTGACTTTTGAAGTGGTTATGACCCCAACCCCATGGCGTGAAATTGGTTTTGAGTTATGAGAAATGTGGGAATTTGTAAAATTGAACTAGTCTTGAATTATTGCATGATATAAAGAGGTATTTGAAATACAATGGTCTTATTTATTGAACAAAGGGAGTCGGTGTTCCCCCACCCTGTATTCATGAAGAAAGGGAGTTATTTTCCCTAAATTAATGGAAATTATTTTGACATGTTGTTGTTACCTTGCAAGTGTAGTTGGTATGACAATACCAACAATGTATGCCTTAATGTGGAATGCGGTTAAATGAATGGGAATGTGTGATACTTGTTTTAATTAGGCTCTAATAAGAGTTGTGTAGCTGAGTTGTTAAAGTGGAGGTTCGAGTGACCGACACTAGAAACCGCATTTACCGACGCGGGGGTTAAAGTGACTAGAGAGGTTTAAGTCCCCCTTATTATTATTTCATGATTAGGGAGGTTCGAGTCCCCTTTAAATCATTATATGATCAGGTGCTTAAGTCACCTTAGTATATGCTAGGAGGTTCGAGTCCCCCGTGTGCATATATATAAGATTATTCTTCGATTAGTGCTGCTAGACACACTGCGGCCCGACCAGGGGGTGAGAGCTGGGAGCCATATAGCCCCTGACTACTCTTATATAATGGTTGAGCTATACAATTCAACTTAAGCTTTTTAAAGTGTTTGCTCAACCTTGTTCCCTATCCCGGTATGTGTTATATATATGTGTATGCATTTGATAATGTGCATTGGTTTGAATGATTTTAAACTATTGATCATGTCATTATGTTATCCTTATCCTTGAGTTACATGCTAGCGTTTACCTCGCTAACCGTTTTCGGATGTTGTATCCGCACGCAATGCAGGAATTGGTCATACTTCTACTTCTCCTACTCAGTGATTAGGATTCAGGATTAGCTCGTAATCTGACATTGAAGTGGTGAGATTCCATACATCGTAAGTCTATATTTCATGTTTAGTTCCTCTTATGTCTTAGAATTATTTTTGGCTATTATTAGGGACATGTCCCGACACTTCATTGATATTCAGTTTTGGATCATTGTTTAGAAGGCTTTATTTGGACTACTGTGGTTATTGAGTGATGTTGGTCGGTTGTTTGGCCAATCGTCGGTTGTCGGTTATAGATATGCATTAAACGTTTCTTAAGTTATTGTACACTATCTTGTTATATGTTTAAAATGCATCCGACATGGTGTAAGGTGGTCTACGGTTGGGTGTTGGGGATGATCTCCGATCCTTGTTGGACTTGAGATACCCGACACGGCCCGACCCAGGTTCAGGTCGTTTCAAGTATTATAGGAGATCATCCATAGGCAGTCATATCCAGGTCTTGAAATATCCTGTTCTACCTCTACCATGCCTAAAATCAGCCATAGCCAGTTTCTTACACCTCCGTACTGGAGAATCCATGCACATCCTCATCACATGCCCGGATTATCGCAACCTCACTTTTGACATCTTGTCTTCTACCGAAGCCATTCTTACTTTCTCTCGAATAACCTTATTTCTAACGGTATCTCTCCTAGTAAGTCAACACATCAATCTCAACACTCTCATCTCCACCACCTTTAACTTTTAGATATGGAAGTTCTTAACTGGCTAACACTCTGCTCCATACAACATAAACGGTCGCACTGACACTCTATTTAACTTACCTTTTAACTTACGAGGCACTTCCTTATTACACAAGAATCCCAAAACGAGCCTCCACTTCAACCACCCTGCATCAATACGTTGCGTGATATCCTCGTCAATCCCTATATTCCCCTAAACCATAGACCCAAGATACTTGAAACTATTCATTTTTTGAATGGCATAAAAATCCAGCTTCACTATCATGTGAGTCTTAAACGTCGAATCATTGAACTTACATTCTAAGTACTTCGTCTCAGTCCTAATCAAACTAAACCCTTTAAGACTCTAAAGTTTATCATCAAACTTCCAACTTATCATTAACTTCTTTCTGGTTCTCATCAAATTGTACAATATCGTCAGAAAATAAAATACACCAAGCCACCTGCCCTTGAATAAGTCGTTTCAAAATATCCATCATTAAGGCAAATAAAAATAGGCTAAACGATGATCCCTGGTGCAATACTGTCAAAATAGAAAAGTGTTTTGAATCTCCCCATATCGTCCTTACACGAGTCTTTATTCTATTGTATATGTCCAACATCGACCTAGCGTATGCGATAGACACGCCTCTATCCTTCAAGCACCCCCACAGAATCTCTTTGGGGACATAATTGTACATGTTCTCGAGATCGATGAAAATCCTGTGCAAGTCCTTTCTCTCCTTCCTAAACTGATCCATTAACCTCCTCATAAGGTAAATAGCCTCACTAGTCGAATGACCTGGCATAAAATTGAATTGATTCTAAGAAATAATCACGATCCTTTGTATCCTCAACCTACCACCCTTTCCCAAATCTTCATAGTATGACTCAATAACTTGATACCTCTATAGTTGTTGAAACTCTAAATATCCCTCTTGTTCTTCTATAATGGAATCATCGTACTCCATTTTTGAGTTTTGGGTATCTTTGTTTTCCTAAAATTATGTTAAATAATATTGTCAGTCACTTCATGCCTACCCCATCAATGCTCTTTCAAAAATCTATCGGAATCTCATTTTGCCCAGCCGTCCGACCCCTCCGAATTCTACGAAGAACAACCTTGACCTGCTCAACCTTGATATTCCTACAATGACCATAATTTTGACATCTCTATGAGTACTCCAAGTCCCCCAAAATGAAATCTTTGTGCCCTTCATTGTTCAAATGTCTATGAGAATTGGACTACCAACACCTCCTAATATAGTCATCCTTTACTAACACTTTTCCATCTCCCCTTTCCCCGATGCACTTCACTTGTTAAAGGTCATAGGACCACCGCTCCCTTACCTTGGCAAGCCTATACAACTTCTTATCTCCACTTTTCTCATCTAAAGTCACATACAAGCTCTTGAAACTTGTTTTCTTAGCCTCCATAGCCGCTAACTAATCCTCTCTCCTAGATAACTTATACTTTTCCCTCTTCGCCTGTTTCTCTTCGTCATCCTTGATCTCAACCAACTTTGGATAAGCCACCTTCTTAGTCTCTGCCTTCCTTTTAACTTCTTTATCACACCACCAGTCACCTTGGTGGTTGCTAGATTAACCTATCGAGACACTTAATACCTTTCTAGTTTTCTCATTGATGCAACTAGCAGTCATCTCTCATATACTATCCACACCTCTTCTACTCTCTCCAATCTACATCGTTGTGAACTCCTCCACAATCTCTAAAACATTGGCCAAATTTAAGCTACACTACTTAATCTTAGGTTGATCCTCCACTCCCATCTTCTTTCTGCCCTATTGATTTCAAAGTCTATCACCAGGAGTTTATGCTGGGTCAAAAGATTCTCGCTAGGTATGATTTTACAGTTTTTACATAGCGCTCTGTCACCCTTCCTAAGTAGAAAAAGGTCTATTTAAGTCTTAACCATTGAACGGAGAAAGGTAATAAGGTACTCCTTCTTCGGGAAGCTCAAATTTGCGACCCACAACTCAAATGCCCTAGCAAAATCCAAAAGTGAAGCTCCCCTTTCATTCATTTCTCAAAAATCAAAACCTCCATGCCCATCATAATAGCCTTTGGATAAAGACCCATATGCCCATTGAAATCCCCTCTTCTGAAAAGTTTCTCAGTGCTCGAAATGCTTCTCACCACCTTGTCTAAAACCTCCCAAAAAGCTTTTCTTCTCTTCTTTGTTCAATATGATTTGCGGAGCATAGAAACTAATAACGTTCAATGTAAATCCTTTAATGACCAACTTAATTAGCATAAACCTATCGTCGACCAAATTAACCTCCACCACCTTCCCCCTAAGTTATTCATCTACTAAGATACTACCCTATTCCTATTCCTCACGCTACCAAAGTACCATAACTTATACCCGTCCACATCCCTTGCCTTTGAACCTACCCATTTGATCTCCTGGACACAAGTATACTAACCCTCCTCTTTCTAAGAATCTTCATGAGCTCTATGGACTTAACTTGAAGAGCCTCTATGTTCCAAGACCCAATTATACCCTTAGAAGCTCCCTTATCCCACTTAAGCCTACTGCCCCAAACTCGACCCTACCCAGTACAAGACCCAGACCCGACCTCACCATGAGTCTTGGCCCAGACCCCAATCCTAACCCCGACCTTGACCTATGACATGATCTTAGTCTACCTTCAACCACCATAACCACTACTAAATAAGAGAAGAAAATAAGAAGACACACAAATAGGAAAGGCTAAAACCAAAAAAGTAAGGCTAACAAGACACAGTAGTAATAACGAATGAAACAATAATGAAGCTTAAAGTTGTGACCACCAATGCTAAGGAAACAAAAAGAAATCTACATGAAAGAATCAAGAATCAATAATGTATTCCAAAAGCAATAAATCTACCATTAGGAAGGAGGTACTCGTTGAAGTCAAAATATAATATAGGAACAAACCATTCTTAGAGGCAAAGCCAACAGTTTCAACGACTAAAAATGATCTGACCAAAGCTGAAAACTATTACTTCAAAATTGGGTCCTACTATACAGCTACTCACCTTACAGATTTTTGCTTTTCATCTTGAACCATGGGAAAAATATAACGAAAAATTGAGTAAACTAGATAAAAGACATAATACCTCAAGTCCAAAGTACAAGAATTTTTGACTGGAAAAGTTTGAGAGAGGGGGTGATAGAAGATTTATTTAACAAATAAAATACATGTTTCATGTTGGACATTAGAGAGGGATGACTAATCTGGTTTCAATTTCTTTCAATAGCTACCATAGTTATTTTATAGTGTGGACCTTAGCTCAGTATGGAGGGAAGATCACTTCCTTATAGAGTTTTCTACACCTAGAAGAAAGTAATGAGTGGCATTTAAATTATTGCCAGATATTAGAATTCTTTTCCCTTATTACTAATTATAGACTATAATGGTGAAGTTAGGATTTTCAGTTCATGAATTCTTCTGAATCATAATACTTTTTATTTATTGAGTTATAAGTAAATTGTTTATACATGTTAAATGAATCTCTTTTAACGTATAACTATTGTATTCTATCAACTCTAACTACAACTGCAATGATGGTTCCTTTGTTTTAGCTACATGAGCAATTACCAAAACTCACACACTTGGAATAGTAGGAAAATAACAACATGAAGAAGAACAATAGAAGTGCATTTCATCCCTATCATAAAAAACTACAAATAAATTGGTGTAGGGGAAAAACTTATAGAGTCAAGTGCTTCGAGCAATTTGCTAAAGTAGGAATTGGGAAGTAAATACGAAGCGCATCAAGAAATATCAGGATTTAAACCAAAAATGTCCAAACTTTTTTGGTTTGCAACTTGGTATTCAATATCTATTTTGAAACTTGACTAATTTAAATTTGAGTACAAAATTTTTAGTTTGATGGGTAAGGATTTACCCAATAAATTCACCTACTCCGCCAAATATAAATACACTCTCGTGAGCTTCATCAAGTTAATCAATTTTATAATGAATATAATTTTAACCACTCCAGTTTCCGTGAATAAATAAGAGGCTAAAAGATCTACTTTCATGGGGCATTTTGTTAAAAGTGACAAAAGAGTTTCAAAATGAGGTATAGGTGACTCAAGTCTTAATAATTGAGTGGAGGTGACAACTAATTTATTATGGATTAAGAAAGTTAGGGAATTTTGAGAATAACCCACAAGTTTTTAAATTTATACTTTGATCCAAATGTTAACCTAATATAATAAGAAACTGAGGAAAAAAGGTATGTTTCTCTCTCTTCTCATCCATTATTATTTTCTCTCTCTTAGTGATTTTTATTGTTCATTGTTGTTGCTGCTTTATTCATTATCTTCTGCTTCATTATCATCATCTTCTACTTCATTATCATCTTCATCTTCTTCTTGTTGACCATTATTGTTGTTGTTGTTACCACTATTGCTGCTACTTGACCAATTTCTTAGGTCAAATTTTTTTCGTACATCACTTTCCACTTTGGAATTACTTCATAAAAGACTTTGGTAAGTCAAATTATGATTTTTAGTTGAATTTATCATCTAGGTAACTGCTATTGTATTGTTTTTTTAACAATAGATAGCATGCGAATATGATGCAATATAAGAGCTATATGTTTAAACAAATCACTCATCTGTTGCAATAAATGAGGCATCTATTGCACCAAAAAACTCATATGTTGGATTCATATTTATGGTTCTATAGAGCCGTAACATGGATCGAACAGATGGGTTATCTATTGAAACATATGACTCCTTTATTGTAGCAGACTAGTTATCTGTTGCAATAGACTAGTTATCTGTTGCAACAGAGTAAATATCTATTGCAATAGATTAGCCACTTTTTGTAACAGAGAAATGTCTATTGCAAAAGATTAGCCACTTGTTGCAACAGAACACGAACTCAATTCCAACAGACGCGTCATCTGTTTCAACAGGTAAGTCATCTATCGCAATAGGTTAGTTATCTGTTACAACATGTCACTCATCTATTAGAATTATCTTCAAAGGTTCTTTAGTACTATAACATCGATCTCAACAGATGCTTCATCTGTTACAATAGATGTATAGTCTATTGTAACATATAAGTCACCTATTACAACAAATGACTCATCTGTTAAAATTAGCTTTAGAAGCATAACATGAATCCCAATAGGTAAGTAATCTATTGCAACTAATCACTTACCTATTGCAACATATTTTTTACCTGTTGCAATAGATTCCATATTTGTTGGAGTTCATGTTACGACACTATGAAATCACTATTAATTTAATTATGATATCATTATTAACTTTTTTTAACAAATGACTTTATTTAGGTACCACTAATGGAGGGATCAATAAAAATGGGGGTGGATTGTCATGGTCAATGGATTGAGAAGAGCAATCGATATTTATGGCATTGGAAGAAGGGTGAAATGCAAGAGACGATATATATGACAGTCCAAAGTGATGTTTCATATGATGATTTTGTAAACTTAATCATTAGCTATTATGGACTGAATTATCAACCGAAATAACTCGTCATCAGATACATGCAAAACTCCTTTAAAAATCAGAGGGTACTACTTTTCAAGATAACCGATCATGTTCGGTTACGTGTTTATCTTAGTGATTCAGCCATGTAGGTGTTATGGGTGTACGTGGTTGAAAAACCAAGAGAGAATGAGAACCAAAATATAGAAGAATAACAACAACAAGACATCTTTGATGATAAGTTGGATGATCTAGACTTGACTATTCTAGATAATGATCAAACACCTATGCCCATTGCTATGAGCAATATGGTGGACACTTCTTCTCAATCAAAATAGTCTAGAAATCGTCAAGAAGATGAGACCAGCTTTTACAAGGGAATGTCATTCAAGTATGAGTATGAATTATCTACTTCTTTGTTTATTGCTTACTTGAAAAGAGATTTCAGAATAATGAAAGTGATTAATTCGAGCAAAGTCTTTTGCTTTAGATATGCTAATCCGAACTGCAAGTGGTGGAGAGCGGTGAAGTAATTAAGTTATGACAGATCATCATTCATAAATACAAAAAGTATCACACATGTGGTTAGGAACACATTGCGGGCCAAAATTCCCACGCCGCGACAAAGGTCCTTGGTGAATATTTTAAGAATAGATTCCCCAATGGCAAAGGCCCTTCTACAAGGGATATGGCCAATTAAATCCTTACAAAATTAGGTGTCCTGGTCAATTATTGGAAGATATATACAGCCATAGGAATCGCCAAGGACTTGGTTAGGGGGACACACGTGCACGGGTATGCAGTCCTCGATACCTACTGTTACATGCTTGAGTCTAAAAATCTCAGAAGTAAGATGGCGTTGCATGTTGATGAAAATAAAAGGTTTAAGTAATTTTTTGTATCCTACGATGCTTGGATTCAAGGTTTTCAACATTTAAGAAAAGTCATAGCCGTCGATGGACGCCTTCTCGAGGAGCAGGTATAATGGAGTTTTGCTATGGTGCAGGATGCGGAGCATCACATCTTTCCTATCGCTTTTTGAATAGCGAACAAGGAATGTGATGCCTCTTATAGATATTTTTTTGAACAGATGAAAAGATGCATCAAAGATATCGAAGAGTTGTGTTTTATTTCAGATAGGCATCCAAGTATTCCAAAGATGGGTTCAATTTTCTACACTTCAACTCACTTTGGTTGTTGCATAAGGCATCTTGGAGATAATATTTAGAATAACTTTCACAAAGAAAAGGTCGTAACCTTTTTTTTATAGAATAGATAGAGCATATAATAGAGAGGAGTTTTTATACCATTTCAATCAAATAACGGATATGTATCCCAAGGCAGTAGAACATCTCATACGTGTCGATTTCGAGAGATGGAGTTAAGCATTCTGTCCGGCAAATAGGTACATTCTTTTGAATTTAATGACTTGTTTGAGTTACAAATTTAGTATGATGTCGTACTACGTGATTCTTTTGTATAGGTACAATATTATGACATCAAACATAGTTGAATTGGTGAATTTATTGTTTGGTGATGAAAGAGAATTTCCTATCGTGACTCTATTTGATATAATAAACCAAAAATATGGAAAAAAATTTCATGAAAAGCATGTGAAGTTCGAGAACGTAGGAACCAAATTTGTTCTAGAAGCGGAAAAAAATAATATCAACGAACATCAGTCTGGGGAATAGGGTATTTTCTCATTAAATAGCGGATTACAAGTTCAGTATTGATGGTCATGGTGATGTTATCACGGTCAATCTTCAAACAAGATCTTGTATGTGTAGAGTTTTTGACTTGGATAAAATATCTTATCCACATTCTATGACAACGTTTTGAGCTCAATACATTGCACAATATGTAAATAAAATTTATGAGTGCTTCTCTCCATATTATTTGGTGGAAAAATATATAATGGCATATAGTGAGAATATTAATCCGGTGTCCCTCGAAGAATCTTGGGTTGTTCATGTAGAGCTTTTGGGGATATTAATACCACCTCCATATATTGACCCAAACACTATCAAACTGGGAAGAAGGCCATATAAGAGGAGGCATGGAGTCAGAGAATCATTTCCATCAAGAAAAAATAAATACTCCATATGTAAGAATGCTGGGCACAAAAGAACTACATGTCTGGATCATAATCCATCATGATCGTTGTAATAGCAACAACTTGTGTTGTTGTTTATTATGGACTTTTATATATTTAAATCATGGTTGTGAACGTAAAAGTTATCATTTATTATATAAACTATATTTTTTAATAACTTGTGCATTAATAAGAAGAGATAAAACATGAACTAAATACAACAGATCACAAAATTATTTTCAACAGATTATCCATCTGTTGGAACAGATGGACATTAGCTGGAATAATATATTATAGTTTATCAAACTGGAATGTGTTCCTCTAACAAATGACAAATCTCTTGCAACGGATGAATAATCTACTGACAGAAACCCAACCGAAACAGATGATCCATCTGTTGAAAGATTGCTATTGGATTCAAAATTGCTCCTTACGTCCAACTGTCAACATGTTTGTTGAGAAGAAGAAATAGATAGAATAAAAATTAAATAAGAATTAAAAAGCCAAAATCGATCAAAAATAATTTTTTCATTAAACAAAATACATCAGGTATAGATCCAACATAGAAAAATTAAAATATATATGCTAAAAGAAAAACATCACCTAAATATTATTATCATTGTTATTAATATTATTATTATTGTTGTTGTTGTTGTTGTTGCTGTTGTCAGCCGACCAATCGTCAACCGAAAGCAGCAGGGTCCTCCACGGCCTGTGTATCCCTCCAAACATCCTTTCTCTCATGGCGACCAACTCCAACTACAGGTTATTAACTTGCCTCTAAAGTTCCCACGGTGTCGCGTAGAATAACAATGTCCCAAATAAGATCAATCAAATCTAGTACATGCATGAATAGACAAAAAATATAAGCACAAAAGTAAAGAAAAGAGTGCGAATGTAATACAACGTATACTACCAGCTGGTAGATTTACACACACAAAAAAAACTTACCTCAACGAGAAAGGAATATGCTCTTTGAAGAGAAGTGGTTAAAGATGTAATACAAAAAGACAAAATGCAAGAAATAAATAAAATGGAGTAGAATGAAGATTAATGAGGGAAGTATTTATAGAGTATCAAATTTGAATGTTTTAGGAAAAAAGGCACGACTGTTCAGCTCCATTGTATTAATTACATTCAAACTACTGACTTTTTGTTATCTGTGAAAAGTCATGACTTTTTATTTTACATTCAAACTTCTCACCTTTTCAAAATGATTTATATCTTAATAAAAACCATTATTATTGAGCTATTGGAAAAAATCATACATCTGTCGCAATAGATAACCCATCTATCATAACAGATTTACCATCTGTTGCAACAGATGGTCTATGTGTGCAACAAATGAGGCATCTGTCGCTATATATGGATTATCTGTTGTGATAGATGGACCATCTATTGGAGGATATATTTTAATTTTTTTTGGACAGCTGATTCATCAGTTGCAATAGATGGAGAATTTGATTCATCAGCTGTTTTGAATGTGTTAGACAAAAAGTCACGATTGTTCACCTCTTATTTAATAGTCATCACATACCTTAATTAATCCAAATTGGTGACTGTTTTATTATATAAAAATTAAAAAAATTCATGACTTGTAGCACTTGTTTTTTCTTGACGGGCATGTAATCCTCTGACATTGAAGATGGTTATCCTTTGAGCCTCCGTAGTCTTGTACACTACTTAAAAATAGCAAGTGAAAAGTAAATACTGTTTGACATTGATGGGGTATGAAGAATAAGGTGCGTGTGGATGGATGGTTTCACTTTCATACGTAGGAGTTGTGTATTATTGATCAGGCGTTCGTGATAGACACACATAAAGTACAATAATTTTGTAAATGCAGTTTTTTACCGATTAGATATTGATTCTTCAAACAAGATCCTACATTTTACAGTTTAGTTTGATAGGTGCGAACTGATAAGGCTAAAGGGTTCCAAGAAGGTGGTGTCGATACTCTGTTATAATTTAATAATGATTTTACTCATGTTTATTCATCAAGTTTTGAGAAGGGATCAATATTTGATGGCATTGTAGACATTCAATAGTGATTGGACCGATTTTAATGGTGCAATAGACTTTGAGATAACCTTCGAAGCCTTCCACTACAACAAACAATAACGGAAAACCAATAGAAATTTCTCTGGTCCAAATTTATATGGATGGGTTGCTTGAGGAAACTATTATACAGAAGAAGGTGCTTGGGAGAATATTTGTGTGGGAAAGGGGAGATGGAGAAGACCATATATCATCTCATACCTTGTTTAAGAGGAAACATAAGGAAGCAAGTAAGGAACTTCTAGCCAATCTACTCAATAAAATTGACTTAAAAGATAAAAACCTAAATGAGCTGCAAATGTGAAAATGTATCCAAATATTAAAATCCGTCAGTCGTTCTTGAAAAATAAAAATGCTAAAGAGGATTGGAGATGGACACTTTTCTAGGGAATGCGACTAGCTAGCGTGGACTGAATGAAGACCCATAAAATGCAGGATCAGAACTCTAAGAAAGCAGCTTGGCGAGCACAGAGGATTAGTAAGATTTTTAGTCAAGAATGGAACCTAAACTAACAACTCCAGAAGTAAAAATTAGGAAAGCCAAGGCGTCAATTTATGAAGTCTAACTTGCATCCCATGCCTTCTATTTATGGTTTTGATCTGGTCAATGGCAGTAGAAATAAAAAGTCTAAAGTTGGGTAGAAATCCCATGTCTTGTTGTTTCCACTACCTTTGACCAGACCATAACCACAAGCAGAAGGCCTGGGATGCAAGTTAAACTTCAGAAATTGCCATCTTTGCTTGATCCCTTATTTTTACTTCAGGAGTTGTTAGTTCAGGTTTCGTTCCTGACCAACAATCTTACCACCATCGGTGCTTGCAAAGCTGCAATCTTAGAGTTTTGATCCTGTATTTTATGGGTCTTCATTCAGGCCATGCTAGCTAGTTGCACTCCACTAACAAAGAACACAACTCTAGACCACTTCGACATTTCTTTTTTCAAAATGAACGGATGGATCTTTATTTTTGGATACACTTTCACATTTGTAGCTCATTAAATTTTTTCATTTTTCATGTCAATTTCGTCAGCCAGATTCGCTACACGTTCCTTCCTACCCTGTGTTTCTTCTTTAATAAGGTTCAAGTTGATATATGGTTTTTCCCACCTCCCTTTTCCTGCACAGGTATTTCCCAAGCACCTACTTCTATATAATAGTCTCCTCAAGCAACCCACCCATATAAATTTGGATTAGGCAAGTAACTATATTCATTTCCATTCTTGGTTGCAACAGTGCGAGGCTTCGGAGGCCTTTCAAAAGTCCATTGAATCCTTAAATCACTCAAATCAATATTAAATATTTACACTGCCACAAAAAAATTTAACCATTCTCTAAACTTGACACATAAACATTAGAAAAATATTCATTAAACTATAACATGGATTTGACACCACCTACTTGGTCCCTCAGCCTTATCAATTGGAACCTAACAATCTTGACTGTAAAATGCAATGTCTTGTTTGAATCATTAATGTCTATTATAGGTAAAGAACCAACATTCACAAAATCAGTGTACTGTATGTGTGTTTTAACAATAGGTTGATCAGTAATACATACCTCCCACATATGAAGTGGTTCCATCTGCAAGCATCTTATTCCTCCGAACCCATCTTTACTCTAGCCATTAATACTGGTTAGGCAAAAACTAATCCACTTTCACTTTCTTTTATCTGCAAACAAGAGAAAAATATTTAATGTCAAACAAAAGAAGAACAAAAAGAACATTACAAAAGGGTAACACAAAATTAAATGAATACAACATATTTCAACAAGAGTTCTAACAGATGACCCATCTGTTGCAAGAGATTCTCTATCTGTTCAATAGATGAGTCATCTGTTGCAACAGGCGATGCATTTATAGCAACAGATGTCTGACATGTTGCAACAAATGGGTCATCTATTGGAATAAATCAAACAAGCATTGCATTTGATTTTTTTCAATAGTTGCTCCATCCGTTCCAATAACTGATTCATCAGTTGCAACAGTTAAGAAAACTATTGCAACACCCCCAACACCACCACCAACATCAATAATAACATCAACAATAAAGAAATAACACCATATATTCCAACACTATCAACAACACAAACACCACATATTCCAACAACAACATCACCCCCAACAACAGTATCACCAATAAAGAAACAAACAAAAGACATAAAAAATGATACTGACAGCATCGCTTTTTAAGTTCTACCAACAAATGACTTTTTTCGTATAATGTAATAAAAACAATGGTTCGTTCATTCAAGACTTAAAAGTCACCTTTCCTTCAATTTTCTCAATAAATAGAATACGAATAATGGGTAAATTAATAAAAATAACGTATGTAAATATCTAATTTAAATACCATACAAAGAAGAAGACGAGAAGGAAAGAACAATAGTGAACCATACCTACAATGACAAAAAAGCATCGGGATCAGAACACTCATTTCAATCGAGGAAAGATATAGATTGGTTTAGATCCGAAAGGATCCTCATGCGAAAAAGAATTTTAGAGATGGGTTGCGATATCCTAAAGAAAAGAGAAAGAAAATTTTGAAAGAAAGAAGAGAGATGAGTTAATTTATGGCTAAAGAAGAGAGAATTTTAGAGATGGGTTTTAAATATCTATTAATAACTTTGAGGGGCACGAGGAGACGATGACATCGAAAAGGCAAGATAAGACTAATCAAGGAGGATATTTTTGAGTTATCCAAGCAATATTTTTTACCGCCTTAGTATTTTATCCTTTTATCTCGGACAGGAAATTGCTTCAAAATAAAAAAGATCTTAAACCATATAAGTCATCTGTTGTAATAGATGTCAATTTCTGTTTGAAAATTTCCAATGACTCAGTCATATATTGCAATAGATGGCAACATGTATTTGATAATTTACAACAAATAGGTAATCTATTGCAACATATTCGTTAATTTTTTTGATAAATTCCAACAGATAAGTCATCTGTTGTAACAGGTTGAACATTTATTTTTATATAATTTCAATTGAGTTCATATGTTTAACTACAACTTCAATTGATTTAGCTATAATTTTGGATGAGTTGATAGGGTCAACTATATTTTATGATATTGGTATTGTGTTTCTCCTGAACCGAGTTGTCAATCGACCAATCTGAGTTGAAATGATTCATATTAGATTATTATTTAAAATATCTAAATTGATTTAGCTACAACTAGGGATGAGTTAATAGAGTCAACTATATTGCAGGATGTTGGTATTGCGCTCCTCCTGACCCGAGTTATCAACTGATCAATCTGAGTTGAAACAATTCATATTAGCTTATTATTTGAATACCAAATTGATCTAACTATAACTTGGGATGCGTTGATAGGATCAACTATATTGCACGATATTGGCATTTTATTCCTTCTTGCCCAAGTCTTCAATCGAGCAAACTGAGTTGAAACGATTCATATTAGCTTATTATTTGAAATACCTAAATTGATTTAGCTACAACTAGGGATAAGTTGATAGGGTCAACTATATTGCATGATGTTAGTATTGTGTTCCTCCTGACCCGAGTCATCAGTCGACCAATCTCAGTTGAAACGATTCATATTAGCTTATTATTTAAAATATCTAAATTGATTTAGCTATAACTAGGGATGAGTTGATAGGATTAACTATATTTCATGATGTTGGTATTGCGCTCCTCCTAACCCAAATCATCAATCGATCAATCTGAGTTGAAAGGATTCATATTAGCTTATTATTTGAAATACCTAAATTAATTTAGCTACAACTAGGGATGTGTTGATAGGATAATTATATTGCATGATTTTGGTATTGCGCTCCTCCTGACTTGAGCCGTTAATCGATCAATCTGAGTTCAAATAATTCGTATTAGCTTATTATTTGAAATAACTAAATTCATTTAGCTACAACTAGGGATGAGTTAATAGGGTCAACTATATTGTATGATATTGGTATTGCGCTCTTCCTGACCTGAGTATTCAATCGATCAATCTGAGTTCAAATGATTCATATTATCTTATTATTTTAAATACCTAAATTAATTTAGCTATAACTAAGGATGAGTTGATAGTGTCAGCTATATTGCATGATATTGGTATTGTGTTTCTCATGACCCGAGTCATCAATCGACCAAACTGAGTTGAAATAATTCATATTAGATTATTATTTGAAATACCTAAATTTATTTAGCTACAACTAGGGATGAGTTTATAGGGTCAACTATATTGCATGATTTTGGTATTGCGCTTCTCCTGACCTAAGTCGTCAATAGATCAATCTGAGTTGAAACGATTCATAGTATCTTATTATTTAAAATATCTAAATTGATTTAGCTACAACTAGTGATGAGTTGATAGGATCAACTATATTGCAGATGTTGGTATTTCTCTCCTCCTGACCCGAGTCATTAATTGATCAATTTGAGTTGAAATGATTCATATTACCTTATTATTTGAAATGCCTAAATTGATTTAGCTACAACTAGGGATGACTTGATTGGGTCAACTATATTGCATGATGTTGGTATGGCGCTAATCTTGACCCGAGTCATCAATCGAGCAAACTGAATTGAAATGATTCACATTAGCTTATTATTTGACCTACCTAAATTGATTTAGCTACAACTAGGGATAAGTTGATAGGGTCAACTATATTGCATAATTTTGGTATTGCGCTCTTCC
Source organism: Capsicum annuum (assembly GCF_002878395.1). Taxonomy (NCBI): domain Eukaryota; kingdom Viridiplantae; phylum Streptophyta; class Magnoliopsida; order Solanales; family Solanaceae; genus Capsicum; species Capsicum annuum. The sequence continues at coordinate 153,066,168 of NC_061120.1, read as the reverse complement.
TGACCTAAGTCATCAATCGACTAATCTGAATTAAAATGATTCATATTAGCTTATTATTTGAAATATTTAAATTAATTTAGCTACAACTAGGGATAAGTTGAAAGGCTCAACCATATTGCATGTGTTGGTATTACGTCCCTATCCCAAGTCGTCAATCAAACAATCAGAGTTGAAATGATTCATATTAGATTATTATTTGAAATACCTAAATTGATTTAGCTACAACTAGGGATAAGCAAATTATTCAGACCAAATTGATATTTTCAAAACTTCTTATTCTTTTCCAAAATACAAATCAACCTACACAAATCATCCATTTACGGGAAAAATATTTTATCATTTCAAATCTTTAGTTCTCGCTCTTTTCTTTCTCTCTCAATAATACAGACAACAACGACTCAATATATTGCTTAACCCTTCATAACAAATCAATTGTTTTCCTATTTCTGACCACATAGTTGTTATTTTTTACTTTATTCTTGCTTGTATTCGTTGTTTTCTCTCTCTTTATAGGTAACAGAGTTTGAGAAGAGTTCTATATTTGTTCCTTTTTCTAAAAATTAGGGTTTTTAGTTAATGATGAAAATGAAGACTTTTAGTTTTATTATCTTCGATAATAGGTTAACAATTTATAGTTTTGATGCTAAAATAATAGGAAGAACTCGAGAAAATCCTAGTTTTTGTCGTATTTTTTCATTGACAGTAGTGGTATTATTGGATGGTGTTTGTAGTGTTGTTGTTGGTGGTGTTGGTATAGGTGGCATTAGAGGTGGTATTGGTGGTGGTGTTGGTATTGGTGGTTTGGTGGTGGTGGTGGAGTTGGTTGTCGTCATGGTGACATTAGTGGTATTGGTGATCTTGGTGTTAGTATTGGTGGCATTGGTGTTGGTGTTAGTGGTGATGTAGGTGGTTTAGTAGTGGTGTTGGTGGTGGTGTTGATGACATTGGTGGTGTTTGTGGTGGCTGTTGGTGGTGGTGTTAGTGGCATTGATTTGTGGTTACTGTTGGTTGGGGTATTAATGGCATTGGTTGGTGGTATTGGTATTAGTAGTGTTGGTGGTGTTTGTGGTGGCTGTTGGTGATGTCTATTGGCGGCAGTATTGGTGGCATTGGTTGGTAGTGTCGGTATTGGTGGTATTTGTGTTGGTGTTGGTGGTCTATCTGATCAACAAGTGGAATAATTTTTGGGAGATATTAAAATAGGTTTTCAAATAGATTTCCTATCTGTTGCAACAAATGTTTCATCAGTAGCAAAACTGTTTTGATATCATACATCAGGTTGTTCATCAGTTGCAATAGGTTATTCATATGTCGTAATAGATGATCCATCTCTTTCAACTAATGGGTTGTTTGTTGGAATATTTTTTTGTAATGTGGCCCATAAAAAATTATTGAAATTTGTCTTACCTTTTTTTTTAAATTTATGCATATATCAATTGTAATGTATTTTTTTCTTTTCTATTATTTGTAGGTAAAATATGTCTCTCAAAAGAAAAGAAAGTAAAAGTGGATCAACTTCTTACCATCTAACAAAAAGGCTAGAGTACAGACAGATTCAGAGGATCTTCTTGAACAATCTTAGTTAGGGAAAAGTGAAGCTGAGAAAATATGTGAAAACAACATTGAGGGGGGTGGACAAGGGTCTGCAGATGGTGATGAGGAAAATAAAATTGAGGCGGAAGAAAAAGAAGATAAACAAGAAGAGGAGGAAGAAGAAAGTAAAAAAGAGGATAATGATCAACATGATGATAATACATCACCAATGGGGCGTGAATTAATATCGAAATCCCAACATGAGGCTATCAAAACTATTAGTATTGACAGGTTTGAAGTTGCGATGCTGATACATAACCCTGCAGAACTAACTGGTGATCTTGCACTTAAATGTCAGTTGGGGAAACCTTTTAATAAATTTAGGAATACTGTGAAGAATGAAAACATAGACAAAATTTTTAAGAAGAGTTGATTTGGACACTTTCTTAAGCTGCCTGAGGACCACACTTGATACAAGATGGTCCAAAGGTAGCACAAAACAGTCCACAAAACGTTGAGAACAGGAAGAACACAAGGCGAAAACAAGAACACAAACACAAAACACACGATTTGAAATAGATAAATGGATAAATAGTTAGACAAATGAAAATGTAAATCCTAAGAACCCTAAGATATATCAAATCTAAGAACCCCTAACACCTGCACAAGACAATTGCCTAACTCCTACGAAGACACAAGAGGGACTTTACCTCCTCTAGCACCAACGTCTCAAGACAAAATATAACTCAAGTGACTCCATGAAAAGTTCAGGAATAAACTTTGTTGCTAAGAATATTTAAGGCCAAAGAAAAATAAACTTTTCATTTCATTAAAAGGAAAGAATGTTACATGGCCAATATTACACAAAAACTGTATCTGAATAGCGGCCAAATACACATCAAAATAGTACAACTCAATCATCATGAAAACTAACAATTTGGGTACATTACACCAGTAGCAATTACACTATGAAAAGTTCAACAATTACACTTGAATATCCATGTGCCCAACAACACCAAATCAATAGCAATAACGTCAACAATGTATTATTTTTTTGCTGGATTGTGTTTCTGACTTTCTTCAACAAACCTCAGATTACACGATTTGCTTGTGAAGGGTGTCGTTCTTCATACCGATTAAAGTAATCACATTCACCCAATTTTTATAAAAATAAGACCACAATTACAAAATAATTACAAGTCAATAATTAATCAACTAACTAAATAAAAAAAATTACCTTTGAATCTTACAAGAAAAAAACCTACGACCTGAATTTTGTTGAGTCCAAGAAGTCTTCAATAGAGCTTTATGACCACACTTACAATATCAAAAATATTTATCACAAAAAATAGTGAAAGATGAGCTTGACATTATCAAGCTCAGTTGAAAAAAAAAAGATGAAAAATCAAAAGATAAAGAAAAACCAAATACAAATAATTTGAAGAATTTGGATAGAGAAAAAAAGATGATGAAGAAGATTTGGAAATTTAGGATTAAATTTTAGGAAGAAGATGAATATATAAGACAATGGGGAAAAAATAACTGTTGTGGGTCAAATCAGACTTCAAGTTAGCAAAATGGGGGTTCAACGCGCCTTGGCTACATGAATTACATGCGAGCTGCCAATAGGGAAAAAAGTGCCAAATTGACACATTTGATGCCTATTTTAGGTGTTTAAAATAAACACTGTCTACTTGAGGTGCCAAAGTGAAAGGCCGCTGCAGCTTTAGGTGCCCGTTGATGAGTTTTGCCATTTTTATTTTAGGTCACTTCACTTTACATGTAGTGATAATTTTTTATGTCTAATGAAAGTTAAATTTTTTTTATTATGCATCGGATTGTCTATCTGTTGTAACAAATATTCTATTTGTTCTGACAGATAGTTTATCTGTTGCAATAGGTTAGTCATCTGTTCCATTATGTTGATGCTTCTATCTAGGTCTATCTGTTGCAACAGTGGGAATACCTATTTGATAGTTTCCAATAGATGACCTACAAATTGCAACATATGTCTAAATCTGTTTGACATTTTTGAATAGATATGTTGTCTGTTGCAACAGATACCTTATCTGTTGCAATATTCGAATCTAGTATTCATTTCAGTTAATAAGTTCAAATCTAAGGATAAAATAAAATTCATAGACAACATAAAATAAATCAAAGCCTTCAGAAATTACATGAAATAAATCAACAAATTAATAAAATGTAAAAAAATTATTATGAGTATAGATCTCAACAAATAAATCAATAATTTAAGTTTTGATGCCAACAATTTCTAAGGAGGAGTGAGGTTATTACTTTGACAGACTCAATCTATAAAGATCTACTCAATATGGACAAGTTGTTCTTCATCCGGTGCTATGAAATCAGCTTTGGTTATCGTGGATCTTTAATGTCGCTTGCGTATGATTTCTGCGCTTTTGCTTCTCCGTATTTTCACAAAAAGAGTAGCATATTGTCAATGCTATTCAACAGTAACTTCTACTGTAACATCCACATGGAAAGCCAGAATTGTCAATGCTAACCACAAAGATACAAAAAAATGAAAAATGATAACTCATCTGTCTATTATCTTTTTGTTGCAACATATGGATCATCTGCTGGGACAAATTAAAACATGAGTAAGACCGGTATTATAATTTTCAATCGATGAACCATCTGTTGCAACATATAACTCATCTATTTGGAAAAACAGAAACAGTAAGAAGTCTTGATTTAATTTGTCCCAAAAGATGACTCATCTGTTGCAGCAGATAGGTCGTCTATTGGTACAAATAAAAAGGTACATAGAGCTGTTTGATTTGCTAAAATAGACGAGACATATGTTGCAACAGATACTGTACCTGATGTAACAGGTTAGTTAATTATTGCAACAGATATATATATTTGTTTGATAATATTCAGCAGATTTGTCATCTGTTTCAACAGATATGCGTCTCTTTGTTAGTTGAAAAAGATGTTATATATTCACTTCTTCAGCTCATGCTGCTCTCCTGTGGCCCTTTTACATTGCTCAATAGTGCAACACAAAGACCTCGGAGTTGCAATTTCGCTTTTTTAGATGTTTGATAATGCCTTGAAAATTACTTTTCTTCTCCTCTTAGCCTTAATCTCTAATGGAGTGGATGGATATGAAATCCTCTTATATGGAATGACACTCCTCTTAGATGTCAATTTCTTTACAGAAGCAGTTAATGTATTAATAACATGAATCACTACATCATGTTTCGCCTTGAAGTCTTGACATTTGCATGCAGAACATTCGCTAAGAGGAGCAAAATCTGTATAACCAGTATGATCATACTCATAATGGTTTGTTTTAAAAACTGTAAGAGGAGTATCATTAGCCACAACAGCAGCACCAATACCACCACCAATAACTACATCACCACTAACACCATCAACAACATTCTCACCCTCCAAAATTATTTTTCTTGTGATGAGTGTTGCTCCAAACAATTCTATTTTTATTCTGTCAATGACCTTAGGGTCCAATAAAATTTGCACATATCGTAAAGTAAGATAAATGACATCTTCAACTATCGATTGGTCAAAACAAGGGACGGATGCACAATCTAACATAAACATATATTAGAATGATGGTTAGATAATTCAAAGAAATTATTAATTAAAACAAAAACTTAATTAGAATTAGACTTACTGCATCCTTCGGGGGGTTGAAGAGATCAATAAACTTTATATGTTTATCAATTTTGACCGACAACCATCTCAAGATTCTTGGACAGAAAACTTTTTCCTGATAGTTTAGTTGTTGTCTCTAATAAGGAATGACTTCAAACATCCAAACCTATAAAATAACGTTAATAAATCAAAAGCATTGTTAAATAAAAATAAATAAATGATATCATAACAAAAGAAATATTTCCCAAGAAAGTCCATGAAAAGCCATATAAGTTGATTGTCTTAGCGTTAATGGAGTCAACAAATATTTGACAGTCATTTTAAAGTTTTCATAACCTCAAGGATAACTATTAAATGCCTCAAGATCCTCGGAGAGCTTTATTAAACCAAGTGGTATGTTGTTGTTAACATCTCTCGCCAAAGAATATTATGTACAAACCAAACCAAGTACAATGATTGCTTGTGCTTCTTTGAAAGTCTTTTACTTTTCAATGCTTCTATCAAATTTTTGTTTTTGAAGCTTGGACCAACAAGGGACGCAAGTCTTCACGATCACTTGACTTGCATTTGCCTTTTTTTATGTGTGGGGTGCTTTTTAGGATTAGAATAGGTATAACTTGAAAAGGAGAAAATGATAATATTTTAGTCCAGTAACTATGGCAAACTCCTTCCAATCAAAACAAACAGACATGCCACAGTAATTTATCCATACCTCATCCATCTTATATTTATTTTCATACATAAACCTACGCTTGAGAAGATCATATACCATTTTCATTTGGAAATAAGCATTATTGTCCTCTGGCAAATCAAGATATTGCCCAAAGCAGCTGTCCCCTGAAACAAGCATCCAATTTTTTTTCTCGAAGTATTTTTCTGAAGGGGTCGAAAGATTTTTCCATGACTGTCTTAATCACAAAATCACACATTAAATCTGTGGCACCGTTGCACTACATTCTCACAGGATAACTATCAATGCTAAAGGCTTTGACCAACTCTTCGGTGGAAGGACTATTAGCATTTGGGTCATCTCTTTTGAAACATTCATCCTCCTCATGTTCATCATCTTCTGCTTCTGATTGAGATAACACTTGTAAAGTAAACTTATAGAGTGGTGGATGTAGCCTAACTGCTTCACTTCTTCCTTTACTTGGACTTGATTCGATTTCTATTCTTTGAGAGCCACATAATCTAAAAATAACAGGAACATAAAACAATTATAATTGATTAATACATTGTTAAAAAGGATAAAAGTATATCTAACATGTACAACAGTAAAATGACAGTTCCAACAGATCACACACCTGTTGCACCAGATAGGTTATTTGTTGCAACATTTACCTAACCTGTTACAACGAATAAGTAATCTATTGCAACAATAAAAATAGATAACTGATCTATGTAATAGATCACACATTTGTTGCAACAAATGAGTGATCTGTTGGAGCTGTTATCAATACTCAATATTTTTTAGATTTCTTCCAACAGAAGAGTCATCTATCGAAACAGATGAATGACCGATTGAAAAAATCAAGCCTTGAACATGTCTTGTTGGAATAGTTGATAGAATTTTAACCAACAGAAGGTTCCTCTGTTGCATCAGATGATTAATCTATTACATTAGATTTTTAATTCGATGGTAAATCTGTTGCATCAGATGATTCCTCTGTTGCATCCGATGGTTAATCTGTTGCATCATATGGTTCATCTGTTGCATCAGATTCTTAATCTGGGGGTAAATTTATTGCATCGGATTTTTAATCCGATGGTAAATATGTTGCATCAGATTTTTAATTTAATGATTCCTCTGTTACATCAGATAGTAAATCTATTACATCAAATGGTAAATCGATTTCATCAGATAGTAAATCTGTTGCATCAGATTTTTTAATCCGATGATAAATAGGTTGAATCAGATGGTTAATCTATTGATCAAATTTTTAATCTGATGATTCCTCTGTTGCATCAGATTGTAAATTTGTTGCACCAAATAGTAAATCGATTGCATCAGATGGTAAATTTGTTGCATCAGAAGGTTAATCTGTTGCAAAAAAAATAGTAGCATGATTTTGTTCAATAGAACAATAGCAATATCACCATTTTTATCAAGAACAAGAACAACTCAACCCAGCAACATGCGCAACACAAAAAAGACCAATATCGTTGATGTTGTTTTGTTTGTACAAATACAAACAACAAAAATCAAATTTCAAAAAACGCAACAAACAACAAAAAATCATTTTTCACTCCGAAATAAGAAGAGAATAAATACCAAAAATTAAAATTTTATTTAGATCGCATTTCAAATAAAAACAACAAATATTAAAATTGCTAACCAATACTAGAAAAGAAGTTCCTCAAGTTCCTTTTTTACTTCAAAATTAAAAGGCCATAATTTCTTACCTGTGAAAGAAGAAAAGAGACGATGAAGAACTCGAACTGTTGTGGCTTAAGAGGAAGGTTGTCACGTCAATTAACGGTTGAAAATCGAAATCCAACTATTTTTCGCCGGAGGTTGAAGTCGCCGAAGATTGAAGGAAAAAATTTACAGAACTGTTAGTTGGGAGAAACTATCGAAAGAGAGAGGAGAGAGACGATTGATTTGAAAAGGAGATGGGTGTGGGTTGATTTATATTTTTGAAAAGATTAGAAAGTTTTAAAAATGTTAATCAAGTTCACAATTAACTTAATTAAGTTTCTTAATTATGTTTGACCCTTTAAGTTGGTCAATACACTAATCTTTTATTCAAGATTAAAATGACACCTATCCTTCAATTTTCTCTACTTTCATTACCGTTTAAAAATAAATAATTTTGTATCCAACTATATAAGCAATTTTGTATCCAACTATATAAGGCAACACAGATCTACGAATAGGAGACATTTATTCCAGAACTTGAATTCGAACCCTATAGTTAAAATGGATCTTACTTGCCACCCATCTTCGAAATCGAAGATCTCCATATGATCATGTTATCTTAGCAACTTCTTAAAGTTTTGCAACTCTATAAATGATCATGCACCATCTCCCAACAACCAACCAGCATCAGAACAAGAGTCTCCATAAGATCATGAATAAATATTAATATATGAGACCAAGTACATTAATCGACGCGTATTATGGGATTTTTGATCAAAATAAGTTATTTTTTAAATCAATTCAAAGTAATATGCTTTTTGAAAACCTTACAAAACTAGTATAAATGCTGTTGGCAGTAACATATTAGGTTTTAAGAAAATTAACAAAGCAAAACGACATTAAAATAGAAATCATTACTGACAGTAACCTTTTTAGCTTAAAACGTTACCAATGGTGATGAAACTCTACAACTCTTGCCACATCAAACTCTGCAAAGTTGATTTGGCAAATTTAATGTTAAACATTTTAAGTAAAAAACGTTACTATTTGTACCAAGCCTACTTTAACGCCGTTTACTGTTCATTTTGGTCCGTTAGTTCTTTTAAAATCTAATATGTTACTGCCAATAACGTTTAAACTAATTTTGTAAAGTTCTCAAAAAACATATCATTTTGGTGAATTGATTTAAAAAATAACTTCTTTTGATCAAAACAGCCGTATTATATAATAAGAATAGCATTTTCAGAATGTAAAACAATTCCGCTTTTGATCAAAATTTTATACATTAATCGAAATGTACCACTCCCTTTGTTTCAAAAAAGAATTGACTTTTTCTTTTTTAATTCATTTAAAAAAGAATGACTTCTTTTTTTTACAATACTTTAATTTCAATTTTTAACATGACATATTCAGGTTAAAAGACATTTTAATACATTTAACATAACTTTAATTTAAAACTACAAAATTTAAAAACCTTGTTTATTTTTTTAAATTTAATGCTAAGTGAAAGTAAATAATTCTTTTTAAAGGGAGGAAGTACTATACAACAATAATAAACATAAGGAGTAATCTTTTTGTTCGTGCTCATTAATTATGTAAATGATAAATATATCTTTCTTTTTATAATAAATAAATTCTTGAATTTTACCACACAGATAAAAAAAATATTAAAGATATAAATTTAATACAATTTTTTATTTTTACCCAAAAAAAATTGATCTTGTAATACATTTTCAAAAATTAATTAGTTGTCAAATTATAAGGATAAATTTAAAAAAAATTCAATAATTCATTTATTTTGAAATACTAATAAATACTCTAATAATTCACTTATTTCGAAACAGTAGTATAACATTTATTATCATCAACAACAATGAAGAAATGAATCAATCAATGATTGGACATAACATCGTATAACAAATTATTACAAAAACAAAAAATCCCCAGCAGATATCCTGATTATTAATTTTCCATATTTTAAAAACAAAAATAAAAAAAAGAACAATCAAACAATCTTAATATATTAATCATCTAATTTGGTCGTTCCCTTAACTACTAAAATTTCAAATACCTTCATACCCCAATTACGACGTCGTAGCCTCAAACCCTAGCGGAAACGGCAGGGCCAGCGGCAGCAGGAGGGGCCGCAGCAGCCGCGTTCAAAAAGGAGAGAAAACCAGTTGCAGCAGACTCTTGCTCATCAAGGAAAAGATCTTCAGGTGCACGAAAAGCAGCATGCGTACAAATAATTGCGAGACCAATCATCAAAGCAGAAACAAGGACGGATCCAACGCTCGTTAGAAAGATGACAACAACAGTAGATATAATTAGAACACCAAGCGTCTCCCGTTCGGAAAACTGCCGACCGAAGAGTACCAAAGGAGGATCGGAAGGACGGAAGAGGTAGAGAAATAGCCAAGCAGCGAGAAGAGCGGTGAGAAGGAGTAGGGAAAACGGGTTGGTTATAAGCGAAACCGCAAGGACGATGCCGAGGAGAGAGAGGTAATTGGTACGGAAATAGTAGTAGTTTTTGCGGATACGGAGAGTAGCATCGGAGACGGAATCGGGTTTAGAGAAAGCGGATCGATCAATGAGTTCTGACCAAGGACGACGATTGGAAAAACTGGATTGGATGGTATCAGATATGCGGGTGATGAATGAACGGAGGGCGGGTGTGGGCCCTACTACACCGCTGATGGTTTGTTGGGAGTCGGAGGTGTTGGTTTGGGGGTTGGAAATTGGAAGAACTGGTGGTGATGAACCGGTGCTGGCCATGGTTGCTGGGGGAGGAGGAATTGGAAATGCAAAGAGAGAATCAAGGGGAGTATTGTTAGGTGATTTTGATTTTATAAGAGGCAAATTGGGGATTTGGTTGATTTGTGTATTGTTAAATACAGTTGACTGATTGAGAAAGGAGACCCAAGTTTTCGTCGGTGGATCTCAGCTTCTCAATGAATTTCTTGTCATTCACTCGTATCTAGCTTTATTACTTATTTATATTATTACCATACGGTTTACAAGTTTTCTAGAAATTTGGAGGTTGACGTTGTTTTGCAAGTTGATTAATTATTATCGACTTTTAATTTATTTTAATCACATTAAAATATGCTAAAGTATCATAAAGTATAATACTTTTTATATTAATTTGATGAAAAAAAAAATATACCTTAAATTTTTTTTACCAAATCTCGAGATATTTCTCAGGAAGTTTTGTTATAGGATCTATAACTATCTATGATTTAGGTGGGTAACCTCACAAAACATATATCTACAAGAATTAGCTACCGACTTCTGGAACAACACTAAAAAATCGGTATTAAACATTCAATCTATAAAAATCGGTATTGAACATTCAATCTGTAATTCATATAGTTTGACTTTCGAAAAGTAAAACGTGACATGTAAAAATAAAGAAAAAAAGTAACTGTTAAATTGATACTTTAGGACTAGTATCATGTACAATGCATTCTTTCTATCTTAAAAGGAGTATTGTTCAATGGATCTTCTTTCCCTATCATTGGAGATGTTCCCACTACTTTCTTATCGTGAAGAATTTGCAGGTGAAATATAATCATAGCAGTATTTAAATTAATTTGTGTGCACCTTACTTATTTCATTAAATAAATCTATTAGTTTCTACCAACACAATGAACACATGACAATCAAATCTAATGATCATAGTGAAGCTACATATAAATAATTAGGTCAATTATTTACTTGAATTGCAAAAAGTAGAATTGAAATCCTTCTACGTTTTAACAGCGTAGAGTATCAAATCATTCAACACTATGATCTTCTTTATCTTAAAATGAAGCCCAACAGCTATAAGGGGTGCTTTTTTCTTAGAATAACAATCAGCTAAATTAACCCAGGAAAACTCCCGCACACCACACACATAGCGAAGCTGCGAACTTCAGCGTTTGCTACAGCAAGAAGTTACTTCAAGTACAAGTACAGTTTGTTTATGTAAGTTTTGTAAGGGAGCATAAATTATGTGTGTAACCTTGAACGAATGATCGCGAGATAAATGAATGCACCAGTCATGACAAAGCTAACTAGGCATAACACAATACTAAGATCATGAAATATATGAAACGATTCTGCTAACAAGCGAGCCCTTGGCAATCTTCAAATACAACAACAACAATAAACCCAGTGTATTTCCACGTAATGGGGTCTGGGGAGGGTAACATGTACGCAGTCCATACCACTACCTCCGGAGAAGTAGAAAAGCTGTTTCCGATAGACTCCCGGCTCAAGACAAGGAATAATTATTATTCCTTGTGGGTGGCGTATTTATGTCTGGTCATCTTATTCCATGCTTTATTACGGATATGTTTATTATTCTTTGTCTTGAGCCGGGGATCTATCGAAAACAGCCTTTCTACTTCTCCGGAGGTAGTGGTATGAACTGCGTACATCTTACCCTCCCCAGACCCCACTATGTGGGAATACACTGGGTTTGTTGTTGTTGTTGTATCTATTGCAGAGATTATTAATAAAGTATAAAAGCTCAAATCACTTTTCAAAAATCTTTCACACTTTAATGTAATAATGTAAACATAGACATATACACATATATTTTCCAATTCCAAGTGGTTGATGGTATCACTTTTACATTTGTGTACCTCTTTCCCTTATTGCCACAGAATAAGAAAAACGCATCAATTTAAACCATAATTATCTTACGATTATATATATATATATATATATATATATATAATCGTTCCTTATTTTTAAAGTCAAATCTTTACAAATTTATTGATTACATTCTATAACGTACTTAAAACATTTAAAAATCTGGAATTTCTTAATTTTTTATTAGTCTAATAGTTTTATATTTATTTTTAGATTTTTCAAATCTTCTTAAAATCAAATTTAGTTGATTTAGAATTCTTAAACTAATAAAAAATATTTCAGTTGAATGGCTTCAAATAAGAAAAGAGTTACCATAAATATACTTAATTAATTTTCAATTCTTAAATTAGAAAAGATTTAGAAATTCTGATGTCTTCTAATAAGGAAATTTTTTTTTACCATAAATACATTTAATTAATTTTCAACTTTTAAATATTAGGACGAAAGAGTGAAAAAGAAGACTTTGTTCAAATATTAGGAAGAAATAGTGAAAAGGACGATTTTGTTTAAAGCAAGGATTTCAATGAATGACAAAAAGTTCAATTCACTTTTCTAAGGATATTTATACTTTTAATATATATATATATATATATATATATATTCATATTTGGGCCTTTAAGTTGTAATATTTATCCATTAATTACTAATAAAATGATCCAAAATCTAATATAAACTTAAAATCTAAATTTTTCACTCTTCATCTTATTTTTTAGTTTCAAGAGAGTTTTTCGCTCCTCAATTTTTCATAATTGTGGTTTTTCATTAGCGCATGAATGAAAACATACTTGATCTAAACTTCAATCACAATATAATTGTCAAAAATAAATATTATAAAAAAAATCCCAAGAAAAACTGAAAAAAACGAAAGAACCGACTAAAACCTAAACCGAAAAAATCGATTTTATGTTGGTTTGATTTGGTTTATAGTTTTAATAAACCGATATAATTGGTTTGGTTTTCTTTCAATAGAAAACCAAACCAACCCGACTTATGTACACCCCTACCTCTCACCACCTCATCCAAAGCCTCCCAAAACCGCATCTTCTCCCCCCATCCAAGCCCACCTGCGGCGCATAAACACTCCCCACGTTCAGGGTAGACCCCCCAATGACCAACTTAACAGTCATCAACCTATCCCTGATCCTCTTAGCCTCCACTACCTGCCCTCTAAGCTCCTCATCTACTAAGATGTCAACTCTATTCCTGCGTCTCTCGCTACCAGAGTACCAAAGCTTGTAACCATCTACACCCCTAGCCTTTGACCTTACCCACTTAGTCTCCTGTACACATGCAATATTGATCCTCCTCTTTCTAAGAATCTTCACCAGTTCTATAGACTTACCCTGAAGAATCCTTATATTCCAAGACCCAACCTTCAGCCTATCAATTCTACCAACACGTCTTTCTCTACCATCCCCACTCCCACACCTGCCCTTCCCTCCTCCCCCACCCTCAACACAGCCCCCTGCCCTAACCCTCTCGGACATGACCCTATCCTACCATCAATGTCCACAACCACAACTCCAAGAAAATACACACAACGATAGTAGTAAAGCAACAAAAGGAAATAAAAGGCACAAGCATAGTAAATGGAATACTCGAGAAAAAAAATTCAATCCCACAAATTATAAATAAGTCAAGCGATGTAATAATCCGAAAAAAATAGATAGCCAAGGTTAGAAATCCCCAAGTTCTAGCAGCTAAAGACAACACAAACAATATCCACCAATAAGCAAAGCAACCAGTCACAACTATGATCACTAGCAACAGGTAAAGAACGCAAAAAAGAGAGACAAGAAACAAAATAATATAAAGAAATTAAACAGTATGAAGTGACAAAATAATCAAAGTTTAGATGTCACCGGTACGCCTGTGTGCTGCTGGTTCAGGCAATGTTGATGTCGAAAATTGGTTGCCAGAATAAGGTCGACGGGAAAGAGGCCACTGGTACATCGTCGGAGTTTCGCCGGAGCGTCTTCAGGGTCTTGCCGGGATCTGGACGTCGTCGGACGTCGAACCAACCAGTTTGACCTACCTGTTTAGCCGCTGATGAACACCTCCCCCGTTGCTGGAGTCGAGCCAGCGGGAAGCCTAAACCCGCTGACGATAGCAGTGATGGGACAAGAAATGGAATGGGTGGAGAAGACGATAACGAGAAACAGGAGAGAGAGATCTGAAGGGGGGAGAGAGAAAGGGGGAGAGAGGGTAGACCTTATCTGTTTCCGGCTTGTCTACGCCATCGCCGGCGTCAGAGTCCGCCGGTCAGTCGAAGTGAAAACGTTAAGGTGAACATTATCTAAACTGTTGTGATCGTGAATCTACTAGAATGGCTGCTGCCGACTTCCTCAACAATCTTAATATTGTTTCTTGACAGATGACAATCGAAAGGTAAAATTTTAACAGAGTCATTAATTGAAGAAATATTTTTTAAAATAGGAATGCAACAAATATGGTGCACCGAAATAAAGAAGATATGGATGAAACAACAATTTGAACGCATGTAAGCATTTTACCAAATGCAACTTATTCCTTTAATGATGTCATGTCATTGCATAAGAGTACTGATAGCAACCTCCTATTCAAGACAACAATGCCAAGATCACATCAAAGGTTTAGAAGCAGGATAATTCCATCAATCACAAGGACCAGACATTCATCATTCCAAGTACTACCAAGAAAGATATAACAAGTTACTTGGCAGATACAGATCCAACCACATACATACAGTTCATATGTGGCTCAAAGATAGCCAATTGTGAAATGACAATAGAAATTCAGAAGGTAGATCCATTCCAGCCAAAGAAGGAACCCTGAAAAATAGAGCATCATTCATCAGTTTCGTCAGATTTAAAGGATAAAATATTTGTATGACTGACACTCCTAAAGTAGAAGGTTATGTTCACAAATACTTGAGGAATTGGAGAAGTACAAAAAATTCTAGTGTTCTTAGACGGTGAAAGTTTATTTACATGATCTAGTACTGGTGTACAGCATGCAGACATTGTGCATATTCTTGACTTTGATGAGCCTAAACAAACAGGAAGAATGCAATGAGAGATATGCGGGGAATTTACCCATCCTTTATTGATTAAGAAGCCAAGCACATACCTTAGTATCATAGAATTTCAGGAAAAATCGAGATTTGGGGATAGACAATTTGGTCTCAAGCATCTCAGAAATTGCAGCACTGAGCTTCTTGTTGACATCAGCATTTAAGCCCCCAATGGAGACCAACTCAGCATAGGCAGCGGGTTGCTCTGTACCCCCAAAAGACATGGGAACAGACCCCTTCAGCACAATCATGACATACTGCACAAGCAAAGCAATCTTAATGTACTACAGAGAAACCAATCAAACAAGGACGACAAAGCATGTCAATTGAGCTTCCCAAGAGAGACTTAAAGCAAAACGTGTTGAGTGAACCTACTTGCTAAAATGTTCATCAGCTAACGCCTTTTCTACAAATAGGTAATTATTTTCTACTTAGTGAGACTTCTGAATTCATCAAGCTAGAGACTGATTATCTTGTAAAGCTAATAGTTTTCAGAAACTTAACTGCAAAGTCTAACCCTTAAAATTTCAAGAGCCAAATTTCTGAGGGGAGGAGTTACCTTAAAAACATCATTGACATTTCAAAAAATTACTAAACCAAAGGATAATTCACCTGAGTCTTAAGTGCAATTAAAATCCATTATCATTTCAGCTGCATGCATACAACATAAATATACAACATACTCTTTCAGAACAGTTACAGCTCACCGAGGACATGACCCTAGATAGGAAGATCTGGAAGACGCGAATTACGGCAGAGGATTAGGGCCAGTTTGGGTCGCTAGTGTAGGGAATTACTTGGTGGGGGTTTTATTCCTATTATGATTCCGTATTCCGTGTTCCATGTTTTATTACGAATCTGTGTGCTTTCCTCTGCTTTCCTCTGTTTTATATTCCTTATGGGTGTTGTATTTATGTTATGTAATCTGCTT
>NC_061120.1:153049585-153049913 GCF_002878395.1 Capsicum annuum | reverse complement strand
TTATTACGAAGCTGTGTGCTTTCCTCTGCTTTCCTCTGTTTTATATTCCTTATGGGTGTTGTATTTATGTTATGTAATCTGCTTCTGTGCTTTACTATGTGTTTGTGTGGTATCTCGTGCCTTGAGCCGGGGGTCTTTCGGAAACAACCTTTCTACTTCATCAGAGGTAGAGGTATGGACTGCATACATCTTACCCCCCCAGACCCCACTAGGTGGGAATACACTGGGTTTGTTGTTGTTGTTGTTGTACTCTTTCAGAATAGATGGCAGTCGTACTCGCTAAGGCTAGGGAGAGGAAGGGTCGTGACCTCGATCAGGTGAGGTGCAT